>NC_048567.1:56831683-57131683 GCF_013265735.2 Oncorhynchus mykiss | reverse complement strand
TAAATCAAGATGCGTCTATTGTGGAGAATAGCAACTAGTCTCTGTAGAAGAAAACAAACGATCTGAATCTCAGAGGTCCTGAAAAAAAACTGTTTTGCAGCAAAACTAAGATGTGAGTCTTATCAGTTGTGACAGGAGGGAGGAAACTATCAAGTATGGATCTGGAATTGGGCTTTAATCGTCTATACCATGCCCCTCGGGTCCTGGGTGGGTTGTTGTGTTTGCTAACATAGAGAAAGAACTTACTGTTTTTAGGACAAAAGCCTTGTCCCTATAAAAGGCCAATAAACGATGACACAAGGATATACTGTTGGGGATAGCTCCCTGTGGTACATTGGACTGTTATCATTTACACTAGTACTCACTGTATAGTGTTGCACTGCTAAATATCGCACCATTACCAGACCTAGAACAGCCGGGATTGAAGCTACCCTGTGGCCCCGTACTGTAGAGGCCTTCATGGATCCAAAAAGTTGGACGTGTTCCCGAAATGGACAGGGGCTTTCCGATCCGGACCTGATATGCATAAATAAATTAAAATAAATATAGAGACCCGTTCCGAACGGACCCGAGGACAACTAGACCCATTCCGTATAGACCTGATTGGATCCAGACCCGGTCCAATCCGATCCGAGTGAGGGAAGCAGCAGAAAAGTCCATTTTTAAACTACTTTATTAACCAGAGCTGATAAAGCGCGAGGGAGAGGAGGTAGAGAGACGTGACGCTCTAGCAGGGGCCTAGCGGACTAAACTCCACTCCATGGTGAAGGAAGTTTCTGATGAACTTCTCCAACAGTGTGAATCCGAGACCAGGCTTTGTGGAATCTAGCTCCGACTACATTGAATATCCCAAGGTCAATACTTACAAATATATACATTATGAAATGCCCACCTTGTAACTACAGTGGTTCCTCCTCTTAGATCTCTAGGGGCGCTATTTCATTTTTGGATAAAAAACGTTCCCGTTTTAAGCGCGATATTTTGTCACGAAAAGATGCTCGACTATGCATATTATGCACTATGCATATAAGAAAACACTCTGAAGTTTCAGAATCTGCAAAGATTTTGTCTGTAAGTGCCCCAGAACTCATTCTACAGGCGAAACCAAGATGATGCATCACCCAGGAATTAGCAGAATTTCTGAAGCTCTGTTTTCCATTCTCTCCTTATATGGCTGTGATTGCGCAACGAATGAGCCTACACTTTCTGTCGTTCGCCCAAGGTCTTAGCAGCATTGTGACGTATTTGTAGGCATATCATTGGAAGATTGACCATAAGAGACTACATTTTCCAAGTGTCCGCCTGGTGTCCTGCGTCGAATTCGGTGCGCAACTGCCAGCTGCTTCCACTTTACCATTTGATTCAGGGGAGAAAGCATGTGTCCAAGAACGATGTATCAATGAAGAGATATGTGAAAAACACCTTGATGATTGATTCTAAACAACGTTTGCCATGTTTTCAGTCGATATTATGGAGTTAATTTGGAAAAAAGTTCGCGTTTTGAGGACTGAATTTTCGTTTTTTTTTTGGTAGCCAAATGTGATGTATAAAACGGAGCTATTTCTAATACACAAAGAATCTTTTTGGAAAAACTGAGCATCTGCTATCCAACTGAGAGTATCCTCATTGAAAACATCAGAAGTTCTTCAAAGGTAAATGATTTTATTTGAAGGCTTTTATGTTTTTGTTGAAATGTTGCGTGCTGGATGCTAACGCTAATGCTAACGCTAAATCCTTTGTTTGCTAGCTACTGTTACACAAATTATTGTTTTCCTATGGTTGAGAAGCATATTTTGAAAATCTGAGATGACAGTTTTGTTTACAAAAGGCTAAGCTTGCGAGATGGCATATTTATTTCATTTCATTTGCGATTTTCATGAATAGTTAACGTTGCGTTATGGTAATGAGCTTGAGGCTGTAGTCACGATACCGGATCCGGGTTTGGGAGATCAGAGAGGCTAAAAGTTGCGAGCTTGCACCGCGAGACTTAGAGGTACCCAGCATCACGGCGTAATTTCTCCAGACCACCACAAGGGGGAGATAGAGCACTCATTATGCATTTTGGTCCCAAGGTTTTTATATGACCAACAATATTGAGTGGTTCCAATGACAAATTTGACGGGAGCCACCGGTCCCTGGTGGCGTTCTTCAACAAAATTGACTGACAAAACATTACGGGGGAAGCAGATGTAAGTAGTTATAACGTCATAACGAGTCAAACTAAAAATGTACAATTATGCATATTTTTTTGTCAAAGTTAATTTACGAAAATCACGATTTAGCAAGTTAACTGACTAGCTAACATTAGCCAGCTAGCTAGCTGGTGTTATGACATGAGTACAGTATGACATTGTAATTTGTGTTGTTTAATGTTTTAGGGACTCCTGAGAAAACCAGTAAACCAGGCTGTCGTCTTGGGAAACAATGGATGTAAAGAATCTAGCTAGCTGAAGCATTTACTGCAAATTGAATGTACAATTGTGTAATATTGCCTTACCATGCAATGCAGCTGAAGTAACATAGCTAACGTTAGCTAACTATTTACTTGCTTATTGTGTAATGGAGGATAAAAATAACTGTATGCCTATGGATGTGTAGCTAGCTACAGTATGTAGCCAGCCGATCTGTGTATGGACCCTAAAACGTTAGGTTCTGAACTAATATTCATACCAATCTATGAGCCTCAGCTATCATAGTTGTTGTATCAACTTCAAGTCTGAATGGCATTAATGAAGTCTATGGATTGAGTAGAATATAATAACTTTATTGTGCCAAGGATACAAGTCCTATATACATGTGCTGTATTTATTACCACACATGAGGCATTGTAGCCTGTACATTGAATATATTCACTGATCATGTACTCTTCCTTGGCAAATAAAGGTGCGGTTCAGGTATGAATCGCTGAGACATTATTTTTCAGTCATATCCAATACCAGGTGTATCAAACTACATTCTTTGAATGATAATGTGTCTGCATGTATGTATTACAACTATACACTTAAACAGTGTTTACCACTCCTGTTCCTGGGATAACAATGATTACACATTGAAACTATGCAATAGACTAGAAACATGATTTAAGTAAAGGGTGATGTGTAATTCATATATACAGAATGAAAATAAACTATGCATATCTAACTCCCTTCATCTGCATTAATCAGGACACAGGGTAGTATTTCAATGAGATACTTAATTTCAGCCAGTGGAGAATGTGAAACGCTTTATTGAAAGAAGTTCATTATCCAGGTGTTATAAATACATAATACATGCATTATAATTATGATAATTGTAATATTATATTATAAATACAAGTTCAATCTGTACTTCAATGCACATATGGTGTGCATTATAAAACGAGGAAGAAAGACGAGGTGGGGAGAGAGGTGTAGAAGACAGAAAGGGAAAGAGGTAAGAACAGAGGCAGACAGCATATGATTAATTAATTACAGTGCTACCCTAATATTCTCTCAGTTCATCACAATTTCAGTGTCTCTGGCGGTGTCTCCTAACCAGCCTTGGGCCCACAGTTGGCCCAACGGTTATCTTAAGAGTGGGTGAGGTGGCGATGACGGGACTGGCTTCCTCTCTCACATCAAAACATGCCTGCAGACGAGAGACAGATGGGTAGAGAGCATGATTATGCCTTGTTTTTTAAAATTCTAATACGGTCAATCATCATAATCATCAGGAGGTAAAATTCAAAACTGACCTTGGATCATTAACTGTGGGACTACTACATCTCTATCTGTATTTCAATGTAAAGCATCTCTTTAATGATACTTCCTGTCGACCTGACCTCTCATCTGTGATCATGCTGTGCCCTCTTTGACAGCCAGTTCAGATGCGGGAGGGGTTCCCCGACACAGCTGATATAACCTAGAGGATTTAGGGAGAAGGATGAAGTGAAGGAGAGAGTGTTATTGTGTGTGTGTGGTCTTAACTGGTGTCCACACTAAGTGGCCAAAGAGTACTTTATGCTGAAAAACAGACACATGAGGACAAACAATAGAAGATAATGTCATTATTAGACATAAATACCACTTGAAGCTTGATGATGACTTGATCATTTGAATCAGCTGTGTAGTGCTGAGGCAACAACAAAAATGTGCACAGGTGTTTGGAGGATTCCGATATGCCACAGCTGGTGAGGTGTCAGGTTCGCCTCTGTACTTAAGGGGCGATTATTCCAACTCTCTGTGAAATGCTGCAGATCTACCCGCAGACGAGGTAGGAACACATATCCCACACAGAAGAGGTGGAAAGAATTCGACAGTTCAAGGTATCCTTCTTCCTCCAAACTGTGCATGTGAGACAGGTTCCATGTACAACAAGACAGGCAGAGAGGTAGAGAGAAAAATAACACAGAACAGTTTAATTACCTCTGGTTATGGACACTTTTGCCAGCAATAAAGCTTCCACAGCCTGCTCCTCAGGCAGTGAACATCTGGCCATATCTACATTTTCGACCCCTTGATCAGCTCACACTCTGAAAGTAAAGAAAATAGCTTATTTTTTGTAGATATGAAAACAATAACTGAAATGACCGTTTAATCTAAAGCAGCAGATGTCCCTTTCAGGATACGTCAATACAGCACAGAAAGCTTAACACCAGACTGGTATTGTGGTTGTTCATTAGGTGATGGGAAATATGCAACATGTATACAAAATAATGTACTTACCTCTTACCTGTATCTTAAGAAAAAGCATTGGAATTAAAAGTGAAATGTTTAACCTATTAACCTGCTTCATTATTTATGTATTACCAATTGATGAAGAACAACTCCAATTTCATACATCATTGAACATTTGTTGACGGATAAGTAAGAATAAAAAGTTAAAATAACTTAGATTTGATGGAGACATTATACATCTTAATACTTTATCAATTTCTGATTTGTATCAATGTGGACGGGAGACATGGGTGCAGGAACAGAGTATTTTTCCCGAGCAATGCAACGAAGCTGGATCATTCTGGAAATGATACCTGCACCATCTACACGCTGCAAAGACTCTTCGCCGTTGTACACGATGGTCCATTGCTCTGAGACTTCCTTTGACCATTCTAAAGCCCACATGGGGCATCCATGCCTTAATGGCGCTGACTTTCTGGTCTAACTCTTCATCTGACATATCAGAATAGCATTCCCTGACAGACATATTGTGTTCTTTCATTCTTCTGTAAAAAAAAGCAAACCGTTACACTGTCATGAAATATGATTACATATCAACTATGAAACAAATACGACATGACCTGTTTATGAGTTGCCATGAAATAAAGTTAGATTAATTCAACTGAAAATGGCGAGAACAGGCATTCGTAGCTAAATGCTTTTGGTTAGCTTGAGAATAATAATTGCATGATTTATCATTCTACGGTATGTATGTATTAGAGGTCGACCGATTATAGATTTTTCAACGTCGATACCGATAGCAATTATTGGAGGACCAAAAAAGCCGATACTGATTAATCGGCTGATTGTTTTTATATTTTTTATTTATAATGACAATTACAACAATACTGAATAAACACTTTTATTTTAACTTAATATAATACATCAATCAAATCAATCTAGCCTCAATAAATAATGAAACACGTTCAATTTGGTTTAAATAATGCAAAAAGAAGAAGAAAGTAAAAGTGCAATATGTGCCATGTAAGAAAGCTAACGTTTAAGTTCCTTGCTCAAAACATGAGAACATACAAAAGCTGGTGGTTCCTTTTAACATGAGTCTTCAATAATCCCAGATAAGAAGTTTTAGGTTGAGGTTATTATAGGAATTATAGGACTATTTCTCTCTATACCGTTTGTATTTCATATTGACTATTGGATGTTCTTATAGGCACGTTAGTATTGTCAGTGTCACAGTATAGCTTCCGTCCCTCTCCTCGCTCCTACCTGGGCTCGAACCAGGAACACATCAACAATAGCCACCCTCGAAGCAGCGTTACCCATGCAGAGCAAGGGGAACAACTACTCCGAGTCTCAGAGCGAGTGACGTTTGAAACACTATTAGCGCGCACCCTGCTAACTAGCTAGCCATTTCACATCGGTTACACCAGCCTAATCTCGGGAGTTGATAGGCTTGAAGTCATAAACAGCTCAATGCTTGAAGCATTGTGAAGAGCTGCTGGCAAAACACACGAAAGTGCTGTTTGAATGAATGCTTATGAGCCTGCTGCTGCCTACCATTGCTCAGTCAGACTGCTCTATCAAATATCAAATCATAGACTTAATTATAACATAATAACACACAGAAATATGAGCCTTAGGTCATCAATATGGTAAAATCCGGAAACTATAATTTCGAAAACAAAACGTTTATTCTTTCCGTTCCGTATTTTATCTAACGGGTGGCATCCCTAAGTCTAAATATTGCTGTTACACTGTACAACCTTCGATGTTATGTCATAATTACGTAAAATTCTGGCACATTAGTTCGGCAAACAAGCCAGGTGGCCCAAACTGTTGCATATACCCTGACACAATTTCCCTCGTTAATATTGCCTGCTAACATGAATTTCTTTTAACTAAATATGCAGGTTTAAAAATATATACTTCTGTGTATTGATTTTAAGAAAGGCATTGATGTTTATGGTTAGGTACATTCGTGCAACGATTATGCTTTTTTCGCAAATGCGCATTTTTAAAATCATCCCCGTTTGGCGAAGTTGGCTGTCTTTGTTAGGAAGAAATAGTCTTCACAGTTCGCAACGAGCCAGGCGGCCCAAACTGCTGCATATACCCTGACTCTGTTGCACAAAACGCAAGAGAAGTGACACAATTTCCCTAGTTAAAATAAATTAATGTTATCAGGCAATATTAACTAAACATGCAGGTTTAAAAATATATACTTGTGTATTGATTTTAAGAAAGGCGTTGATGTTTATGGTTAGGTACACATTGGTGTAACGACACTGCTTCTTTCTCGAATGCACTTGTTAAATCACCCGTTTGGCGAAGTAGGCTATGATTCAATGATAAATTAACAGGCACTGCATCGATTATATGCAACACAGGACAAGCTAGATGAACTAGTAAAATCATCAACCATGTGTAGTTAACCAGTGATTATGTTAAGATTGATTGTTTTTTATAAGATACGTTTAATGCTAGCTAGCACCTTACCTTGGCTCCTTGCTGCACTCGCATAACAGGTAGTCAGCCTGCCACACAGTCTCCACGTGGAGTGCAATGTAATCGGCCATGATCGTTGTCCAAAAATGCAGATTATTGATTGTTATGAAAACTTGAAATCGGCCCTAATTAATTGGCCATTCCGATTAATCGGTCGACCACAAGTATGTATCTATGTAATATAGTACAATGTCATGAACCGACACTGAATCGTAGGAGCTAACTACTAGCTATGTAAAAGTTGGACGGAAGAACACACAGTGCTGCTTACCTGAGATGCCATCATCACACAGTCCTTCTTCATAGGTGTCTGCTATGACTTCCTTTGTGTCAGAAAGAAAGGCTGAACAGTATTGGTTGTAGCCAAACTGACCCTCAAAAAATGGCCAAAATGGAGGGTTGTTGATAACTAAATTAAATTGGAGTTTTGTTTTCAAATACACTTTTTGTTCTCAAAATATTTTGGGGGAATAAAATGCAAAGATTTGCGTTCTATTACCAAATATTTGATTGCAAAACATGTTTTTTTACTTTGAAGCCTCGTTTTTGCTTTCAGAACAATTCTTTTTGATTGAAAATAAAAAAGTTTTGCTCTCCACATACATCGAAATACATCCATTTGTTGCAAGTTGGGGAGAGGGGCTAATAGCTGAACAATAGACTATTCAAACTTAACTAAATAATAGTCTAATAGCCGAGTTAGGTGTGAAAACCCCATCCTATCACAGACCAGATTCGCCTTAAAACCTCACTAGGGGGTATGGGTAGCGTCCCTCCTGGCCAACATCCAGTGAAATTGCAGAGCGCCAAATTCAAAAACAGAAATACTCATTATAACAATTTGTGAAACATACAAGTGTTATACATGGGTTTAAAGATAAATGTCTTGTTAATCCAACCACGGCGTCAGATTTCAAAAAGGCTTTATGGCGAAAGCATACCATCCGATTATCTGAGGACAGCGCCCAGCAGACAAATCATTACAAACAGTAACAAGCCAAGTAGAGGAGTTACACAAGTCAGAAATAGTGATAAAATTAATCACTTACCTTTGATGATCTTCATATGTTTGCACTCACAAGACTCCCATTTACTCAATAAATGTTTGTTTTGTTCGATAAAGTCCATGTTTATATCTAAAAACCTCCTTTTGTTAGAGCGTTTTGTTCAATAATCGAACTGTCTCAAACAACATCCGGTGAAATTGCAGAGCGTGAAACTCAACAAAACAGAAATTCTCATAATAAACATACATAAAAGATACAAATGTTACACACCAGCTTAAAGATACACTTCTTGTTAATCTAACCGCTGTGTCAGATTTCAAAAAGGCTTTATGGCGAAAGTAAACCATGTGATTATCTGAGAACAGCGCCCAGCAGACAAATCATTACAAACAGTTAGCAGCCAAGAAGAGGAGTAACAAAAGTCAGAAATAGAGATAAAATCTATCACTTACCTTTGATGATCTTCATGTGGTTGCACTCAAAATGTTTATTTTGTTCGATAATGTCCCTCTTTATGTCCAAGCAATCCATTGAAACAAAGCACGGTCACAACACAGATGAAAAATCAAAAAAGTATCATAAAAGTTTATAGAAACATGTCAAATGTTGTTTAAAATCAATCCTCAGGTTGTTTTTGTCATAAATAATCAATAATATTTCAACCGGACAAAAGCTTCATCAACAGAAAAGGAGAAACATGATTACATGCTGCACTCATGTCTCCCTCATTTTTCAGAGTAAAAGCCTGAAACTATGCCTATTGACTGACCACATGTAGAGGAAGCCATAGAGATTGTGAACTGGGTCCTAAAGTCTTTCAAAATAATAGTACTTCCTGGATGGATTTTCCTCAGGTTTTCGCCTGCCATATAAGTTCTGTTATACTCACAGACATTATTTTAACAGTTTTGGAAACTTTAGAGTGTTTTCTATCCAAATCTACCAATTATATGCATAATTGGGCCTGAGTAGCAGGCAGTTTACTTTGGGAACGCTTTTCATCCAAAATTCCGAATGCTGCCCCCTACCCTAGTGAAGTTAACGACCAAGGGGGAGTTAGAGCACTGATTATGCTTTTGGGTCCCAACGCACCATTGTCTAACTGACAATGAATGGGCAATATAAACCAAATAATAAACTGATAATTGTGAATGACTTCAAATGAAACAAGCAGGGAGCAGGTTTTCGAACCCTCAACCTTCTTCCCCCGAAGTCCAGCGCGCTATCGACAGTGCACCAAATGCACGCTCAAGCAGCAGAGTTGATAAAGCGTGTCCCCTCGGTAGCTTGCTACTCAATGTAATAAAGTAATGACTATTCAAATAAGTTACCGTACACGTTATGTTGGCTGACAATCTGTCCTTACGAACCACATAGCATGTCATTACAGCATGTCACGCCCTGACCATAGAGAGCATTTTATTCTCTATGTTGGTTAGGTCGGGGTGTGACTAGGGTAGGTCATCTAGGTGAATTATGTTTCTATGTTGGCCAGGTATGGTTCCCAATCAGAGGTTTGTCGTTGTCTCTGATTGGGGATCATATTTAGGCAGCCATTTCCCCTTTGTGGGATCTTGACTATGTATAGTTGCCTGTTAGCACTATTGTTAGCTTCACGTTTCATTTTGAGATGTATTGTTTTATTTTGCTGTGAGTTTCACCTAGTAATAAAAATATGTGGAACCCAGATCACGCTGGGCTTTGGTCCACTCATTATAACGATCGTGACACAGCAGTATGTACCGGTATGTTAGCTATCTACCTAACGTTAGTAGTTATACTTCAAACTTGACAGTATATTAACTAACTACCCAACATTTATTGACTTGATAATTCCCGTCATTCTTAGCTTAGCTAAATGGTATAGTCGGTGTGCGTTCTCAATGGACATTCGGGTATTTTCGTAAATTCCTTCTGGCTATCTACTCCGATTTCAGTGCACTCTCGTCTGAGTGTACCAGAGCGCAGAATAATGCATTTACGAGCGCTCCACACCCGTTGAATATGGCCGGTGTCAGTAAACGTCAGCAAAAAAGTGTAATTAAATAGTTTCCCGCAGCACAGTTACAGTCACCAATGCTCTGATTAACACAAATTGCCTAACCAGCTCTGCTCGGGCGAGTAAAATGTGGTCTCGTTTGTTTCTGGAAGTAGCTAGCCAATGTTAGCTTGGGTGCTTGACTGCCTCGGCCCAAACATCCAGTGTCCGCTCCGAGAGCGAAATGGTCTGAATTTACCCAGAGGGTTTTGTGTTTTTCAAACACCATAATATTAATCAAGTGCCAGTCAAACGTTTGCACTACATGTCTATATTTTTACTATTTTCTACATTGTAGAATGATAGTGAACACATCACAACTATGAAATAACACATGGAATCAGTTAAGAACTCATTCTTATTTACAAGGACAGCCTACTCCTTCCTCCCCGTTGGGGGATTGAATCCCGGTCTTCCAGTGTCTGCAATTTGGACAACTATCAAATGCTTCTCAAAGATGCCTTCTGGTGGTCAAACTAACAATAACTTGCAGTAACAGAAAAAATGGCTGAGAATGAAATGAGGTGCCACAGAATGATGAGGCAGCGCAAGGTGTGCCGCAGTATGATGCAACTTTTAAAGGAGGAACCACTGTATGTTTGTCCGTGCTTTTCTTTTCAGTAGCAGCCTACCTGTTGTCTCTTGATCATTGTAGCCTATCCCCCTGCTAATTGCAGCATTTAAATGACATCTTCCATAGACTAGATATCGCCTAACTTTTGCCCCACACGGAGGCTATGACTGTAGCCTACTGCCCTGCTGCTTTGATTACTTATTATTGGACAACAACAACAACAAGCTACACACCAATCTTGTGGAAAGAATGAGCAGCAGCAGATATGATACAATACATATATATCTAGACCCATGTTTGGTGATGTTTTTCGTGGCACATTTTACCCCCTATGAACCTTTTGCAAGTTTTACAGTCAAGTAGGCTACTGGGTCACCTTCAGATGACTCCCCTGAAGCAACTGACATCTTCTTGTTGGTGAGAGTCTCCCCATTCAATATTGGGGAAACATTAGTTTGTAGCTCCAACGGTTCGGTCTGGAGACTCTAAGACCTCGAAACGCTGCAAAGCTTGTGGATGTTGAAGAGCCAAACAAACGACACTGTCGTGTTTGTGGAGAGTCATCTTTCGTGTTTGTGAAGAGTCTCATCTTTGGTGTTTGTGGAGAGTCTCATCTTTCGTGTTTGTGGAGAGTCTCATCTTTCGTGTTTGTGAAGAGTCTCATCTTTTGTGTTTGTGGAGAGTCTCATCTTTCGATGGTGGTGACTTAAGTTTGTAGCTCACACGATTTGGGTTTCACAGACGATTTGGTGATGATTTTATTTTCCGGATCCTCTCAAGTGTAGAAAAAGTCCGCTTTCACAAGTCTCATGTTATGTCAGCAGAAAGAGGTGATAGAGCTGCAGCCACTACAAGACATGGTAAGTCTTTAGTGTAATAACCTTTTACTGCAGTGAACTAAATCAAAGTCGCACAGAGTGTTTCTTGGTAGTCTTAAACAAATCTACTTTGAAACAAAATGATACACCTCACACACATGGTTATGGGCTTAAAACAAAGAAGACACCTGTACCATGTCAGAGTTGAAATGTATTACATTTTGAGTTGGCATCCCAATATTACACTACAGTTGAAGTCGGAAGTTTACATACACCTTAGCCAAATACATTTAAACTCAGTTTTTCACAATTCCTGACATTTCATCCGAGTAAAAATTCCCTGTCTTAGGTCAGTTAGGATCACCACTTTATTTTAAGAATGTGAAATGTCAGAAAAATAGTAGAGAGTGATTTATTTCAGCTTTTATTTTTTTCATCACATTCACAGTAGGCCAGAAGTTTACATACACTCAATTAGTATTTGGTAGCATTGCCTTTAAATTGTTTAACTTGGGTCAAATGTTTCAGGTAGCCTTCCACAAGCTTCACAAGTGAATTTTGGCCCTTTCCTCCTGACAGAGCTGGTGTAACTGAGCCAGGTTTGTAGGCCTCCTTGCTCGCACATGCTTTTTCAGTTCTGCCCACACATTTTCTAGAGGATTGAGGTCAGGGCTTTGTGTTGTCCTTAAGCCATTTTGCCACAACTTTGGAAGTATGCTTGGAGTCATTGTCCATTTGGTAGACCCGTTTGCAACCAAGCTTTAACTTCCTGACTGATGTCTTGAGATGTTGCTTCAATATATCCACATAATTTTCCTCCCACATGATGCCATCAATTTTGTGAAGTGCACCAGTCCCTCCTGCAGCAAAGCACCCCCACAACATGATGCTGCCACCTTGTGCTTCATGGTTGGAATGGTATTCTTCGGCTTGCATGCCTCCCCCTTTTTCCTCCAAACATAACGATGGTCATTATGGCCAAACAGTTCTATTTTTGTTTCAACAAAAAGTATGATCTTTGTCCCCATGTGCAGTTGCAAACTGTAGTGTGGCTTTTTTATGGCGGTTTTGGAGCAGTGGCTTCTTCCTTGCTGAGCGGCCTTTCAGGTTATGTCGATAGGACTCGTTTTACTGTGGATATAGATACTTTTGTACCTGTTTCGACCAGCATCTTCACAAGGGCCTTTGCTGTTGTTCTGGGATTGATTTGCACTTTTCACACCAAAGTACATTCATCTCTAGGAGACAGAATGCGTCTCCTTCCTGATTGGTATGATGGCTGCATGGTCCCAAGGTGTTTATACTTGCGTACTATTGTTTGTACAGATGAATGTGGTACCTTCAGTTATTTGTAAAATACTCCTAAGGATGAACCAGACTTTTTCTGATGTCTTGGCTGATTTATTTTGATTTTTCCATGATGTCAAGCAAAGAGGCACTGGATTTGAAAGTAGGCCTTGAAATACAGGTACACCTCCAATTGACTCAAATGATGTCAATTAGCCTATCAGAAGTTTCTACAGCCATGACATATTTTCCAAGCTGTTTAAAGGCACAATCAACTTAGTATATGTCAACTTCAGACCCACTGGAATTGTGATACAGTGAATTATAAGTGAAATAATCTATCTGCAAACAATTGTTGGAAAAATTACTTGTGTCATGCACAACGTAGATGTCCTAACCGACTTGCCAAAACTATAGTTTGTTAACAAGACATTTGTGGAGTGGTTGAAAAACAAGTTTTAATTACTCCAACCTAAGTGTATGTAAACTTCCGTCTTCAACTTTACAGAAGACTGGAATATAACAAAACCGTTTGACATAGAAACACTGGAATTTCTGTATGTTTTTAAATCTGTGGACAACGGAAGATTGGAGTTAAGATCAGAATGAATAGTGTATTGGCCACTGTGGGTGAAAATCCAGCACTTGAAAAAAAAGAAAATGAGGAATATACTCTATATATAATTATTTGACTACAGGTACCATAGATGTGAGTGAAATTGCCGTAAATAACAGTAGAAGTATTGTTGTCCGTTTGTTTACTCAAATTAGGGTAGGGATGGAAGGGTAGGGGGGGGGGGCAGTATAGTGAAAAGAACACACACACACAAAACAAGCACATCAAACCACACCCCGAAACCAACTCGCGTTTTAATTTAGTAATGGCCGCTAGCATTTCTTAATTAACCAAATCTAAAACGAGGCCAAATCAGAAAGTGCAGTCACCCTTTAAAGTACACAATAATTTGTCTGTGTATTTCAGATGGATTCAAGGCATTAGAATGTACCAGAGGCCAGAAAAGTAGAGATTTTTCTGCAATTTCTTTCCCCAGGGGCATGTTCCCCCAGCCCTGAGCTCCCTAGCTGGCAACTTTTTCTATTTGGCTGGCTACTCCTTGTACTTATGAAAAACACTGTACACATGCAGATTAGTTGTACAATGTCCAGTACTACTGTCACACCCTGATCTTTTTCACCTGTCTTTGTGCTTGTCTCCAACCCCTTCCAGGTGTCGCCCATCTTCCCCATTATCCCCTGTGTATTTATACCTGTGTTCTTTGTTTATCTGTTTTCCAGTTCGTCTTGTCTTGTCAGGTCTTACCAGCGTTCTGTCCCGCCTTCCTGTTTCTCTAGTTCTGTTTCCTATTTTTTCCCGGTTCTGATCATTCTGCCTGCCCTGACCCCGAACCTGCCTGCCATCCTGTACCTGCCTGACTCTGACCTGATGGCAAACCTCTGCCTGCCATGACCCAAAACCTGCCTGCCATTCTGTACCTGCCTGACAGACCTGATCATGAACCTCTGCCTGCCCTCGACCTGCTCTTTGCCTGCCCCTTGTTTCCAATAAATCATGTGAGAACTGTACTATCTGCCTCCCGTGTCTGCATCTGGACCATATCCTGAGTCGTGATAACTACGCATTTGGCAGAACGGTTCTGATACAACAGAGTTTTATTTGTATTTATTTATGACCCCCTTTTCTCCCCAATTTTGTGGTATCCAATTGTTAGTAATTACTATCTTGTCTCATTGCAACAACTCCCGTACGGGCTCGGGAGAGACGAAGGTCGAAAGTCATGCGTCCTCCGAAACACAACCCAACCAAGCAGCACTGTTTCTTAACACAGCGCGCCTCCAACCCGGAAGCCAGCCGCACCAATGTGTCGGAGGAAACACCGTGCACTTGGCTACCTTGGTTAGCGCGCACTGGGCCAGACCCGCTACAGGAGTCGCTGGTGCGCGATGAGACAAGGATATCCCTACCGGCCAAACCCTCCATGAACCCAGGGGACGCTAGGCCAATTGTGAGTCGCCCCATGGACCTCCCGGTCACGGCGGGCTGCGACAGAGCCTGGGCGCGAACCCAGAGTCTCTGGTGGCACAGCTAGTGTCTCTGGTGGCACGCTGCGATGCAGTGCCCTCTAGTGTCCACTGCGCCACCCGGGAGGCCAACAGAGTTTTTCTATGCAAAAAGTAATTACCTGTATAGACACCGGATAATGGTTGTTTAAACATTTTTGTGCAGACAAACTCTCTGTAGCATCACAAAAATATAAGTGGTTTCACAACAATTGTGTCAAATGTGTTATATATCATTTGGCAACTTGAGTGTATACAGGCGTCTATGATTCAGTAAGACCCTGTTTCCTTTATTTGGGCATGCTGGAGTCCCTTTTTATACCATTAGATTTAGATTTATGCATGTCTCCATCCACATTTTCGTGCCATCAGCAATTTTTTTGTAAGTTTTACGGCCAAGTCATCAATATCCCCACTCCTCATAGTGTGCTTTAGCATTTACAACCCCTGTCAGGTGGTTAAGTAGATTAAATAAAACACAAATGGATGTCTCCATCAATACCTTACAGCCTCGCAACAACCAACAACTTTAAACTGGAGGTGCTCAAATGAGTCCCTAATAAAATAAATATAAAAGTAAAACATTCTAGAATTGATTTTAGCATGTAATTTGAGACTGGTACTATATTTATTTTTAAAGATGTGAGCATGGATGGAGCCTCATGGTGTTCTAACATTGTTTGGATCCCTCCCTCTTTCATTCCTCTCTCTGTCATTAGAGAGGACCGGGGAGGGATGGTGTACAGGAGAAGACCCTACATCACTGCCCTTTCTCTGCCTCCCACTCATCACTCACCTTCAGGCTATGTTAACCAGTACCAACATCAACCCATCCTCTTGTGTTGGTCTGGCTAATGGAGGTTGGAGGATACAAGGCACTGGAGTTGTTAGATCAACTCTGACCTCTGGTCCTCTATTGGTCATCTAGGGTTAGGGTTGAAACAGGATCTGGACAGGGATGGGAAGAAATGACAAAATACAACTACAAAATACCATAAAGATAAATGTATCAAAATAAACAAAAAAATACTTATATTTTGAAATGTGTTTAATTTTGAAATATAGAAATATATTTGCAAGTAGCCAACATGAACAGCAACAACATTCTCAGTAATGGTTATAGAAACGTTTTACTTGCCATGACTGTGATATGTGTTGTTTATCTACCTTAGTTGAATTCACTGACTGTAAGAAGAGTGTCTGCTAAATTAACAAAATGTAAATATATATGTGAAAATGAACATACCAAAATTAACTGCAAAGCACACCATTTATCATTGGCCTTGTTTCTAGGTCATGTTTTGAATTTTTACCTGTAGGTAAAAAAAAAAAAAAAAGGAATTTGGCCTTTAAACCAGTTGCGACGAGCAAACCCGGATCCGGGATCCTATTTATAGCCTCAAGCTCATTACCATAACGCAACGTTAACTATTCATGAAAATCGCAAATGAAATGAAATAAATATGCTAGCTCTCAAGCTTAGCCTTTTGTTAACAACACTGTCATCTCAGATTTTCAAAATATGCTTTTCAACAATAGCAAAACAAGCATTTGTGTAAGAGTTTTGATACCTAGCGTAGCATTTAGCGTAGCATTCAGCGTGCAACATTTTCACAAAAACAAGAAAAGCATTCAAATAAAATAATTTACCTTTGAAGAACTTCGGATGTTTTCAATGAGGAGACTCTCAGTTAGATGGCAAATGTTCAGTTTTTCCAAAAATATTATTTGTGTAGGAGAAATCGGTCCGTTTTGTTCGTCACGTTTGGCTGAGAAAAAAACCCGAAAATTCAGTAATAACAATGTAAACTTTTTTCCAAATTAACTCCATAATATCGACAGAAACATGGCAAACGTTGTTTAGAATCAATCCTCAAGGTGTTTTTTTACATCTATTCGATGATAAGTCACTCCTGGCAGTTTGGTTTCTCCTCTCTTCAAAATGGAAAAATGCGCGCACCTGGAGATTGCGCAATAGTTTCGACGGAGGACACCCAGCGGACACCTGGTAAATGTAGTCTCTTATGGTAAATTTTCCAATGATATGCCTACAAATACGTCACAATGCTGCAAACACCTTGGGGAAACGACAGAAAGTGTAGGCTCTCTCCTTGCGCATTCACAGCCATATAAGGAGACATTGGTACACAGCGCCTCAAAAATCTGGCTCAGTTCCTGTATGAAATTTCATCTTGGTTTCGCCTGTAGCATTAGTTCTGTGGCACTCACAGACAATATCTTTGCAGTTTTGGAAATGCCAGAGTGTTTTCTTTCCAAAGCTGTCAATTATATGCATTGTCGAGCATCTTTTCGTGACAAAATATCTTGTTTAAAACGGGAATGTTTTTCATCCAAAAATGAAATACTGCCCCCAGAGTTTCACTATAGCCCACGGAAATGCATTGAATAACATGTTCATAAATGGAAAAAACAGACAGTAAAAAAATTATCATAAGGAATAAGGTTTTGAAGTGTCTGTCCTATATCTAGGAGATATAAGAAAGCTCAAGAAATATCTTAGTTTTTTGGACACATATTTAACCTTTTTTCGGTTGGCACAAAACTAACTCCATATTTCCATGAATTTTAACCTGCACGTTGTTACCTTCATACGAGTCCTGTGACATTTATGAGGGTCGTAGACCAAACGGAGAACAGCATCATATTAGTTTGTAGGCCAAACCGTTCTGACTCTACAGATGTTTTTTTGTGAGAAGACCGATTTTCATGGTCTGACAAGCAACGGCTCAGCCACCTTCCACCACAGATACAGAAGGCTGCCATTTGCTGATGTGGTGGATTGAGACACAGCCCATGCAAAACAGATATATCTAGCTTAAACTGATGGATTTAGATGGGGATTTTGAAAATTATTTTACTTAGATTGACGCACAGGTGAATCAATAGACTCGTAGCCCTTTCCTGCAGTCAATGACCAAAAGTGCCCCTTTTGGCCTCATGGGTGGAATGTTATTCATATTTTTATAATGATATTCATATTATTTCAAAGAAAACTGACAAATCCGGTGTTTCCATGTCAAACATGTTTGTTGTATTTCAGTCTTCTGTGATGCAAACTCAAAATTGAATAAATATCATCTCCATATCTGACATGGTACAGGTGTCTTCTTTTTTAAAGCCCATAGTCATGTGTGTGAGGCATATATTTTTGTTTCAAATTAGATTTGTATAAGACACCAATAATCCCTTTGAGTGACCTTGATTTAGCCCACTACAGTAAAATGTTTATGATTAACTTTGTTCTCCGGATTCCCCTAACCTGCTGCGTAAGGTCTCCTCAACCTGCTACGAAAAGTCAATTTTGGCAAAAGGTGTATCACTTCAAGACAAAACCTTGTTTTGGGGAGGCGCTCATTTGAATACTACCCAGCATGCTTTGCAATTAAAATATTATATATACACATTTATATTTAGTTCATTTAGCAGATTCTCTTATCACACCATAGTGCCAATAGACTAATGATATTAATGCAGAGTGAAAAGGGGCCACAAAATGGTGAACCGCTATAAAAAATGACAAAGTATTTTGTATTTTGAAAATACAGCTCTCGAAAGTATCTTGTTACAAAATACATTGGAATGTAGTTCAGCCCAGTGCAATACAAATGACAAAATACTCATAAATAATTGACATGCATATTTTAGATACATGTAACAGAAATACTGCCCATCTCTGGATGTGGACATGAAGCTACAGTAAGCATTTCACTGTAAGATGACCTACACCTGTTGTATTCGGCGCATGTGACTAATAAAATTTGATTTGATTTATTGGGCAGGCTATTTAAGCTGAAGGGTCTGCTCAATCATCCTGTTGGCACTTGCTGCTACTGCTTCAATGCACTGGCTTCTTGCGCCCACCACTACCTCAGCCTCCACCTTTTAGGTTCAGTGTTCCTGCCGGGGGAATAGTATAATTTACCACAATCACTGCTCGTAGGCTATATTTTATATGGCCGCTTTTCTTGCACAGTGAGCTAACATGAAGGAGCAGAGCCTATATCGCCAAGACTTGCATTATTCATTGCTTAAGGATTGGATCCTTTTAAAAAAATGTTCGCCTAAAATTACATACCCAAATCTAACTGCATGTAGATCAGGACCGGAAGCAAGGATATACATACTCTAGACACCATTTGAAAGGAAACACTTTGAAGTTTGTGGAAATGTGAAATTAATGTAGGAGAATTTAACACATTAGATCTGGTAAAAGATAAAACAAAGAAAAAAATACCAGCCATCCAAAGATTTTTTTTTTTAATCATCCTTGAAACACAAGTAAAAGATCAATGTATTATTCCAGGTAAGGTGCAATTTCAATTTGTATGTGCAACGTTTTAGACTGATCCAATGAACTGCTACATTTCTGTTCAAAATGTTGTATCAAGTCTGCCCAAATATGCCTAATTGGTTTATTGATACATTTTCAAGTTCATAACTGTACACTCTCCTCAAACAATAGCATGGTATTCTTTCACTGTAGTAGCTACTGTAAATTGGACAGCACAGTTAAATTAACAAGAATTTAAGCTTTCTGCCCATATCAGATATGTCTATGTCCTGGGAAATGTTCTTGTTACTTAAATGGCTGGGTGTCCCATGATGCCTGAGTAACATCGGCCTCTATGGCAAAGAGGTCCTTGAACTACCTCTTACAAGTCTAACGGAGGAGTACAAGTGCTCTAAAGTAAGACTTCAGATGACATTGAAGGACTCCAAAAGACCAGACCGACCATTAGCAAGGCTGCACCTCCCCTACAAACTGGACGGAAATGGACATCATCCAAGGCTGTGCAGCAAGCAACTTCAGCCCTGAGACACCAAGACATTGTGGTGAATATCCAGCATGGAAGAGGAGGCTTTGGCCTGGCAGCAAGCAAACCAACGTTCCATAAGGCAACAACATCTGAATGCAGGAAGCTGGTGGTCGAGGAGGTGCACAGACAGGAGGAGACTGCAAGAAGTGCAAAGGCTGTCTCTCTTGCTAAACAAGGGCAATGGATGCGGTGGGAAGGCCTGGAGAGGAGAAAGACCAAATGGAGTGAGCTTTGGCAAATTGAGGCAAGCAACATCGGCTTCATCATAAGAGTTGTTTATGATGTGCTTCCATCACCAAAAAACCTACATCAATGGTATGGAGAGGACGCGACCTGCCCCCTCTGCCCAGCTCCAGCGACTCTCAGGCATATAATGACAGGTTGCAAGACCAGCCTCTCACAAGGCCGCTACACCTAGAGTCACAATCAGATCCCCAAGAACCTGGCTGCAGAACTTGAGACCAAGAGGTGTGCAACCAATTCATTACCTCCAAAAACAAGCAATCCCGTCAAAACAACAACATTAATCCGGGAGGGACAGAAATAGCCCAAGCATCCTCCTACGAAGCCAGAAACTGGACACCTAGCCATGGCCCGGGACTGGAAGATGCTTGTCGATATTGGCCAGCAACTCATTTTTCACCCTGAGATTGCTTCCACCAACCTTAGACCAGACATGGTACTCTGGTCCCCTTCATGAAAGGCTGTGTACATCATAGACCTCACAGTCCCGTGGGAAAACTCTGTTTAAGAGGCCTACAAGCGTACGAAACTGCGTTACACAGAGTTGGCAGCAGACGCAAATCAGCGTGGCTGGAATGCAAAAGTCTGGCCAGTTGAAGTGGGATGCAGAGGATTCACGGCTTCTTTCACCATCAGGATGGTGAAAGAACTTTGAATCCATGGACAGGCTCTGCGGCAGACCGTCAGAGCAATTTCTCAAGCAGCTGAAAGAGGCAGCCAGTGGATCTGGATCAAACGGAAGGACCCTTGCTGGGCTATAACTTCATGACCCCCCACCCCCACCTGAGAACCCAATTCAGATCCCTCCAACTTGAGGAGGGCATATGAGCTATGCGGTCAGCTGTAGGGCTGGCTCAGGGAAGAGGACGCACCTGTCTTGCATAGTCCCGTGGGAAATCTTAATTGGGCATGGGACACAATCAAGCTAAGGCTTGATCACCCTTCAGCTGGCCACCTTTGATGAGGGTGTTTAGTGATTAAAGGCCGAAACACCCACTGATTCGAAGGCACACTACTGAGGATGTGTCCCAAAATTGACATCCTAACCCAGTCTAAGAAATAAATCTCCCATGCCACTCTGTCAACATCACGGCAAATCTCATGTGAGTGCACATCATCTATTGGCACAATGGACAGTTTTTAACATCTCGCCCCGTGTTTTATGATTCCAACCTCATGCTAATCACATTAGGCTACGTTACCTCAACCGTCCCACGGTGGCTTGAGGTGGCTTGGGGGTCGAAGCTGTTAAGAAGCTTTTTGGAAATACACTTGGCACTTCGGTACCGCTTATCGTGCGGTAGCAGAGAGAACAGTCTATGACTAGGGTGGCTGGAGTATTTTAACATTTTTAGGGCCTTCATCTGATGGCAGGAAGCTTGGCCCCGGTGATGTACTGGGCCGTAAGCACTACCCTCTGTAGTGCCTTGCGGTTGGAAGCCGGGCAGTTCCCATACCAGGCAGTGATGCAACCAGTCAGGATGCTCTCGATGGTGCAGCTGTAGAACCTCTTGAGGATCTGAGGACCCATGACAAATATTTTCAGTCTCCTGAGGGGGAATGGGCATTGTCGTGCCCTCTTCACGACTGTCTTGGTGTGTTTGGACCATGATTGTTTGTTGGTGATGTGGACACCAAGGAACTTGAAGCTTGCAACCTGCTCCACTACAACCCTGTTGATGAGAATGGGGGCGTGCTCGGTCCTCCACAATCATCTCATTTGTCTTGATCACGTTGAGGAAGAGGTTGTTATCCTGGCACCACACGGCCAGGTCTCTGACCTCCTCCCTATAGGTGGTCTCATCATTGTCAGTGATCAGGCCTACCACTGTGTGCCATCGGCAAACTTAATGATGTTGTTGGCGCGAGCCTGGCCATGTAGTCATTCGTAAACAGGGAGTACAGGAGGGTACTGAGCACCCACCCCTGAGGGGCCCCAGTGTTGAGGATCAGCGTGGCGGATGTGTTGTTACCATTACCACCCGGTGGTGGCCCGTCAGGAAGTCCAGGATCCAGTTGCAAAGGGAGGTGTTTAGTCCCAGGGTCCTTAGCTTAGTGATGAGCTTTGAGGGCACTATGGTGTTGAACGCTGAGCTGTAGTTAATGAATAGCATTCTCACATAGGTGTTCTATTTGTCCAGGTGGGAAAGGGAAGTGCGGAGTGCAATAGAGATTGCATCATCTGTGGATCTATTGGGGCAGTATGAAATTAGAGTGGGTCTAGGGTTTCTGGGATAATGGTGTTGATCTGAGCCATGACCAGCCTTTCAAAGCACTTAATGGCTAAAGACCTAAGTGCTACGGGTTGGTAGTCATATAGGCAGGTTACCTTAGTGTTCTTGGGCACAGAGACTATGGTGGTCTGCTTGAAACATGTTGGTTTTTCAGACAGTCAGGGACAGGTTGAATATGTCAGTGAAGACACTTGCCAGTTGGTCAGCGCATACTCAAAGTACACGTCCTGGTAATCCGTCTTGCCCTGCGGCATTGTGAATGTTGACCTGTTTAAAGGTCTTTCTCACATCGACTGCGGAGATCGTGATCACACAGTCGTCTGGAACAGCTGATGCTCTCATGCATGTTTCAGTGTTGCTTGCCTCGAAGCGAGCGTAGAAGTAATTTAGCTCGTCTGGTAGGCTCGTGTCACTTTGCAGCTCACAGGTGTACTTCCCTTTGTAGTCTGTAATAGGTTGCAAGCCCTGCCACATCCGACGAGCATTGGAGCCGGTGTAGTATGATTCAATCTTAGTCCGGTATTGATTCTTTGCCTGTTTGATGGTTCATCGGAGGGCATAGCGAGATTTCTTATAAGCTTCCGGGTTAGAGACCCGCTCCTTGAAAGCGGAAGCTCTAACCTTTAGTTCAGTGCGGATGTTGCCTGTAATCCATGGCTTCTGGTTGGGGTATGTACGTACAGTTACTGTGGGGACGACGTCATCGATGCACTTATTGATGAAGCCAGTGACTGATGTGGTGTACTCCTCAATTCCATCGGAAGAATCACGGAACATATTCCAGTCTGTGCTAGAGAAACAGTCCTGTAGCTGAGCATCTGCTTCATCTGACCACTTTTTTATTGACCGAGACACTGGTGCTTCCTGCTTTAGTTTTTGATTGTAAGCAGGAATCAGGAGGATAGAATTATGGTCAGATTTGCCAAATGGAGGGTGAGGGAGAGCTTTGTACGTGTCTTTGTGTGTGGAGTAAAGGTGGTTTAGAGGTTTTTTCCCTCTGGTTGCACATTTAACATGCTGGTACAAATGAGGTAAAACAGATTTAAGTTTCCCTGCATTAAAGTCCCAGGCCACTAGGAGAGCCGGCTCGTGATGAGCGTTTTCCTGTTTGCTTATGGCCGTATACAGCTCCTTGAGTCATGTCTTAGTGCCAGCATCGGTTTGTGGTGGAAAATAGACAGCTATGAAGAATATAGATGAAAACTTTCTTGATGTGTGTGGTCTACAGCTTATCATGAGATACTCTACCTCAGGCGAGCAAAACCTCGAGCAAAACCTCGAGATTCGATTTCATGCACCAACTGTTGTTTACAAATATACATAGACTGCCACTCCTGGTCTTACCAGAGGCGGCTGTTCTATCCTGCTAATACAGCGTAAAACCTGTTTGTTATTCATGTCGTCGTTCAGCCACGACTCAGTGAAACATAAGATATTACAGTTGTTAATGGCTCGTTGGTAGGATATACATGATCGTTGCCTCCCGAGTGGCGCAGTGGTCTAAGGCACTGCATCGCAGTGCTAGCTGTGCCACTAGAGATTCTGTGTTAGAGTCCAGGCTCTGTCGCAGCCGGCCGCGACCGGGAGACACATGGGGCAGCGCACAATTTGCCCAGCGTCGTCCAGGTTAGGGGAGGGTTTGGCCGGCAGGAATGTCCTTGTCCCATCGCGCACTAGCAACTCCTGTGGAGGGCCGGGCGCATTGCACGCTGACATGGTCGCCAGGTGTACGGTGTTTCCTCTGACACATTGGCATGGCTGGCTTCCGGGTTAAGCGGGCATTGTGTCAAGAAGAAGTGGGGCTTGGTTGGGTTGTTTCGGAGGATGCACGGCTCTCGACCTTTGCCTCTCCCGAATCCGTACAGGAGATCCAGCGATGAGACGAGACTGTAACTACCAATTGGGTATCACGGAATTGGGGAGAAAAAAAAAAATAATGATAAAGATGAAGAAAAAAAAGGAAAACAAATATGATCGTAGTTGACAGGGATGAGGGCCTTGTCGGGTGTCTGAAGTATATTCTTTGTGTCCAACTCATTAAACAAAAAATCTTCTTCCAGTACAAGGTGAGTAATCACTGTCCTGCTCTTTCTGGTCATAAGAGACGGTGGCAGAAACATTATGTACAAAATAAGTTACAAATAATGCGAAAAAACACACACAATAGCACAATTGGTTAGGGGACTGTAAAACTGCAGCAATCTCCTCTGGCGCCATTATCAGGCGGGATTGGTAGTGTTTGATACTGCCCTCTAATTGGTACCATCTCAGCTAATGCGTCAGCTGAGACAGGGCCCTCAAGTTTCCTTTCTGAACTGGCTCCGCTTAATTTTCATGTCCACATCCTGGTTCAACCATAACCCTTGCGTCAACCATAGTTTCCAGTGTTGTCCACTGGTCAACTGCACCACAGCTCTACCTGATTCGACAAAGGTTGTTGATTAGCAGAGTGAACACTGAAACTTGCCTCTGATTCAAATTTGCTGACTTTTTATAAAGACAGATCACTGAAATGGTCAGTTTGAAAGTGTCAAAACCTAAATGTCTGCAAACCGGTAGATGGACCTTATAATTGTTGTTCCAAGACACAGTAGAATCTAGACTCTTTAATTAGATTTCAAATGCCATGAAGTCCCTTTGAGTTAATTTCAGGCAAAGTTCCATCGTTCACGTCAGAGAAGAGTTGGCTGGTAGATTGTTAGCTAATGCATCAAACAATTTCCCAGTATTTCTCAGAGGATGGAGATCTGAGCTTTTGTGAGTGTGTGTGTGTGAGACTGGCCACTGAACATGACGACACGATCCAGAACCCACAGACGTTGCGATGAGAGCCATCGTCTGGCTCAGAGATGGGGTTCTGTGTGATCTTCTCTGTCATGTAAACACACAAACACGTCTGTCTCTGCATCCCACTCTTGATCCTCCCTCTGGGGAAGCAATACTTCAACACGATCAACAACGGCCCTCCACTTGATAAACATCATCAGAGAGAACTAGAGCATCTAAGATCTACTAGGCCCACTGGTGGTGATGTAATGTACATCAGACGGACGCACTGATGCTAAGCTAATGGTAAAGCACTGGAGCCAATAACGAGGACAGTCCTTAAGATCCATGTTTCTCAAAGGCCACTGGTCATGGTGTAATGTACATCAGAGGGCCGTGGCACACTTATGCAGACACTAATTTTAAAGCACTGGAGCCAATAAGCATAGTCATGTGTTAACACTTTGTTCTAACTTGCAGCTCTGCAGCCCAGAGGACATTGTACAGGAGGAGGATGGACTCCCATGGTGACATAGATCATTAAAAACCAGAGTGGAGAGAGGGGGTCACCTCTTTTGCAGCAGTGGTGTCCTGTATAGTCCTCTTCATTTCTACTCTGACTCTCATTACATCATCTGATGGATAGTTACCTCACACACCAGCCATCCCTATAGGGCAACACTCAGCAGTATTAGCCTATAGGACGAGACTACTATAGATGGTGAGCCAGCTTTCCCATCACACCATGATCACACTCCATCATGTCCATGCCTGTGGGTCAGCTCAGCAGATGAGGTGATTAATGCAATTGCTGCATTCATCAATAAAGACACTCTCATTAGTCCTATGCTTCTCTGGGTAATGGAGAGGCACAGCCAGGGCAGCACCCCAGCCAAATGAGGAAGCACTGTACCTGAGTGGGGTGGGGGTTTCTGACTTGTCAGATTGTTTTCAGCCCTGCCAAGCACAGTACTGTAGGCTACATACAGTATATGGATACTTTCAGCGTGAGGGAAGTTTAGGTATAAATTGATAGGGATGATGTGTTGTCAATTTCAGGTGATACCTGTACATACCGCATAGCGTAATTTGCAGAGGCATTGGAGTGACCTGATGGAATGATGGAGTTCACACACACACACGCCATGTTGGCATCAAGGTTTATTATCCTTTATAATGTACAATATACAAAAATATAGAGTACCAAAAAATTCACAGTGTCTAAAAGGCAGTGATTACAGTCTACATCACATATCTAATAGTACCACCAGGTCAGTTGCATAGAAGGGCACCGAGCCAATCAGGGGACAAAGATTCACAATGTGACATCCAGCTTGCCCAATCAAAAATTACTACAGGGCCAGAGGAAGACAATCAAAGGGAGTCATCATTTAGGGGGAGCCAATCACAAACCCAAAAAATGTGGGTCAGGCAAGTGGGGAAAAGGAAAACCACTGGGTGGAGGGGTTGCTGTAAATCCTCTAAACAGCTGAATTACTTTGATCTAGTCAATGGACTATCGTAATACTGTTACTATACACTACTCACCATTTTCTGTGTCTTGTTCTTGTTCATTTAAAATGTTTATGTTTTTTAAACTGTTGTGGTGATATTTTGTATTAAAATGGCACGAGTGCTTCTAAAAGGACAGGCTGTCTAAACCGTATTTATACCTGGTGAACATTTAGTAAAAAAACTAAATCCGTGTCACGGTGGATGAATAAGGCTGCGTTTAGACAGACAGCCTTATTCATCCACCGTGTCCGCACTGTGACCAGATTTCATGGTCCCTCACTGTACGAAAATGATTTGATGGATTTCTTTCAAAATAATATTTATTTATTTATTTTAAGACACATGTCAATTCTTTTAGAAGGCAATATAATTATGATTTAAATAGTTTCACTGTCCAGAGACTTGTGAGATAGCCAGACAGAATGAGTCCCTGACTACCTCCAGAGGTGGTCAGTAAGATCTAATCACAATCAGATCATAATGTGTCTTTTGATCATCTATACCTGTCTGCATATGTTGGCACAATCAGGATGTGGACACAATCAGGACAAGGCATGTATGTTAGCACCAGGTATAAACGGGGATTAAGATACTACATAGGATCTGGACAAACTGTACATCTATAGAAAGTTACAAAACAGCTGGAGAAGTTGTCCAGGCCGTAGTCAACCAGTCACATTGACAAACTCTATCCCCTTACAAACCCCATGGTTGGTGAGTACATAGCTGCTGCACTTTTTATAGATTTTTTTCAACTAAGGCTTTTTTTTTTTTAAACAGTGTTAGCTATACAACAATATACATTTACATTATACTAACCTTTAGATGTCATTAATGCTCTGCAGATCGAAGGCTGTCTCTTATGTACAGATAGAGCTCTCGTGCATATAACGGGAACTATAGAATTAGAACGATAGAATAGAATCATACCATTTCTATGAGTGGAACTGAAAGCATTGCTGCTAAATTAGCATTCATTTTAACAGCGGGCATAATAATAAAATATAGCTCAGTTCTGTTTCTGAAATGCCCTTTATGATCCAAGCTTCACTATAAATAGTGTTTCCTTATGAGAACTGCGCAGCTCTCGTTAACTTACAGTGATTATCATCTTATACATGGAACATATGGAAACCCAGTGGAACATTAGGAGTGCTATCATCATAATGTGTGGAAAAAATGCACATACCCCTTTACAGATCCCATTATATACACAGTCATATGTAAGAAAGAATTACATTTACATTGTACAAAATACATACAGTTGTCTGTTCCTCTCCTCATTCCCTCTCACAGGCATACACATACGAAGCAAGCAAACACACACACACGCCAACATGCGCGCACACACACACACACACATGCAAACACACGCACACACACAACAATAATCTCATACCAAAGCATTTTAAGCATGATTTAGCATTGTAAAGAGAGGGACACATTGATATTCGCTACAGTCAGTCTGAATATTTGCTTCTACATTATTTTATTTTTGTAAAATCTTAAAGGAGAATAGTGTGTGTTTTTACAACCAAATCTCAATTTTATATGTACTGAATTATTCAGTACTATACAAGGGTCCAGACACTTATTTTTGCAATTTCACTTTTTATTTTATTTGAATTAACTTACCCCAACCAGCAAGTCATTTCCTCATCCTTGTTGTTCAGTACGGGGGCTCTGAAAAAACATGAACAAATGCTTCAAAACATTTTCTTGGGGAAACAGGAACCCTCTCAGTATAGTGATGCAGGTCTTTAGATGTTGTACACATGAAATTGTGCCATTCCGAACTTTATCCGCAACGTTATATTCCATTTTGTTGGAATGATACCTCTCCGTCCATTTTAGCAGCAGGCCACTAGGAGAATGGAACAGCTGGATAGGGGAAACAGCTTGAGTTGCACAAAATGGAATATAATGTTGCGGATAAAGTTCGCAATGACACAATTTCACGTGTACAATATCTAAAGACCTGCATCACTATACTGAAGGTTTTGCGTTTCTAAAAGGATTTGAGTGTTTTTGGAGCATTTGTTCATGTTTTTTCAGAGCTCCCGTACTGCACAACGAGGATGAGGTTGTGACTCGCTGGTTTCTCAAAAACAAGTGAAATTGCAACAACAACAAAAACGGTCTGGACCCTTCTATAACATGCCTTCAAAAATAAAGTTCTGGACCCTTCTATAACATGCCTTCAAAAATAAAGTTCTGGACTCTTCTATAACATGCCTTCAAAAATAAAGACGTGGTTGTAATAAAGCAATATTCTCCTTTCATTTGTCAGACACCTATTGGCTACTAAGCTGCTGTGATTTTTTTTATATGTTGTGGTGTGAAACCGATGAGAAACTCAAAAGTGAATCAGCTATCCCTTATTTGTGAAATAAAATATTTCCTCCTATCCTACTGCTCTCTTGAACATCAAACAAATAACCTCCCTCATAAAAAAATGCCCCACTACTTTTTTATCCCACCTTGTACGATATCATATAAAATCGGTTGCAGTCCAGTTCTGCACACTGGCCATATTTAATATGACCACTGAGCGGTAGGTAGGTATAGTACTCAGTAGAATACATCCATTCCATTCTAGAACCAAGGGAATTCCTTCCAAAAGTCTTTATATCATCATAAAAAAGAAGTGATAGAAAGTCAAATTTGACTCTACATGATCCTGTCTATTGTATACCCAAAGCTGGATGATTCCCACTGTATTTCAGTCAGACACCTCATCTCTCTAGCCCATGTTCAGATCATTCCCTGGGAAACATTGCCTTGTGAACATACCCATACAGTACATAACACAGCCAGCCTGAGGTGTGGGCCTTGTTTGGGCATAAGCAGATAGAGATTATCTCCAGCAGTGAGTATGTCTGTATCTATGTGGTCTAGTGTAGGCACTTTTCCTATAACAGATCACACGCTGCCATTCCTGGATGTGCCTCTGTTCCCCTGGTCCCATAGTACCACCCAAAAACATGGCGCAACAGCAGAGCTGAGGTCCCAGGTACTTGTCCTCCTCGTGTCATTTGATGAGGCGAGGTGACCTGAGTGCATCCATCCACCTCCAAACACAATACTGATATTGATCTCTTCATCTCTTGAATTAATTTAGTTCTTTTTTTTGTTCCCTCCCGATTCGCATCCACCATACTGAAGGACAGACAAAATGATATGCGCTGGTAGGGTTGTTCTGGGTAACTGCTTTTGTTGTTGGGAGAATTAGGTGTTTATCATGGGGATGGATGCTGCAGACCGAGGGTATGTTGGTGTCATAGAGATTTATAGGCCTCCCAAGTGGTGCAGCGGTCTAAGCCACTGCATCGCAGTGCTGGAGGTGTTACTACAGACCTGGGTTCATTCCCGGGGTGTGCCACAACCGGCCATGGCCCGGGAGTCTCATATGATGGCGCACAATTGGCCCAGCGTCATCCGGGTTAGGAGAGGGTTTGGATGATGTGGCGTTACTTGGCTCATCGCGCTCTAGCGACTCCTTGTGGAAGGCCAGGTTCCCGCAGGCTGACCCCGTTCCCCAGTTGAACAGTGTTTCCTCTGACACATTGGTGTGGCTGGCCTCCAGGTTAAACTAGTGGTGGTGTTAAGGAGCGCGGTTAGGCTGCCTCTCCCGAGCCTGTTGGGGAGTTGCAGCGATGAGAGAAGATTGAAAATTGGGGAGAAAAAGGGAGTAAAAAAAAGAAATTACATTTTAAAAAGAGACTCAATCATAGAGGTGACCAGACAGACCAGGGAAGAGAGTTTTCTCCTATGGCCAACTCTAGCCTCTCTGGATAGCAACACAACACCTTCAGTAAGGCGCTCAGGTTGTCAAGTTCCACAGGGATAAGTAATTCAACTCCATAATGTAGCTTATAGTGTCTTATAGAGCTCATCATTTATCTCTCCACCGAAGCACTACGTTGACACTGTGATGTCCAGTACTCACACCCCCCAAAATATACCCCAAACTATGATCAAATTCCTGGCTCTACTTAGCGAGTTTAATGGAGGCATCAGCACCTATACAGAGTGCTGATGGTATGTTCCAGGTATACCCTTACACCCCTCTCACCATTTGGTAGATACCATGGGATAAAGGAGAGGGGAGCAAAAATGGATGGGTTCAGTCACCATTCCATCTGTCACCATTGTGATTGGGGTGGAGTTCAGTTCAGTCTGGGTGGGCGGTGCCGGGGGCCATGGGGGTGGGGGCGGGGTGTCTCAGCTGTTGTTATAGGTCCTGCAGGGGGAAGGGGAGGAGTCAGGCCTGTTGTAGTCATATTTGCCCAGCGCTGTGGGGTAGTAGGTGGTGGTGTACATGTTAGTCTGCTGCAGGGGTGTAGGGTAGAAGTTAGACCTCTCATCTGGGAGCAAGTTATTCTTGTTCAGAGTCTAGAGGAGGAGAGAAGACAGTGTCATAACAGGTGACAGTGGCTACAAAATTAGACAAAAAACACTGATCAGTTGAAAAGGTACGTACTGTTCAGTAAAGTGTTTTTCTGGGTGAGGTGGGAAGAGTAGAGAAAACAGTCATAACAGTGTTATAACAGTGACATAAGAGTTTTATACCAGTGCTGTAACAGATGGGTTAGTTTACCAACGACTCAGACAGGAGCAATATCAATATATTAGACTCTTACAGGTTGAAAAGTGGGCAACAGTGCTGGGTACTGTAAGTGGATTTCTAAGTAAGGTACAACCCTTCAACAAATATGATTTAGCAGCCAAACATCAAGCGTAATCAATGAACAAATATGAGAGGCATGAATAAATTACAGTAGGTGGCTCCAAAAAACGCAATACAAAAACATTTAGTTTGTATCCCAAATGGCACCCTATTCCCTTTATAGTGCACTACCAGGGCCCATAGGGAAATGAGTGTACTATATAGGAAATTAGGTCCCATTTGGGACACACTTAATTTAATACACTTGCACTTTAGAGGCAGGTCGTGGCAGCTAGAAGCCACAATGTGCCGACGAAGGGAACACTTTACGGAGGGCTGCTGAGTAATGTCATTTATGTTAACAGCCAGGCCAAACACGGCTCTGTAAATGGTTTACAGAATCAGTGAAATGCACAACAACGTTGGGTGGTGAGGGCCTGTGAAGAAATAACCGCATAATGTAATGGCTAAAGCAACAATAACAGCAGTAGTTCTCAGGTTGAGCCAGTGGCTCTAGCTAGGTAGCCTGGTTAAACCAGACAATGCTGCACTTAATGGTGAAACTTAGAGAAATCCATGAGGATGCCAGGCAAATAGCTAGCTAACTACCTGTAGTATGAAACCTGCCTGGTCTGGTTGTTAACCTAATGAGACACTGCTCTCAACGTATGACTCTCATAATTAGGGCCCAGCATGAGGACCCAGCCTCACTCAGCCACAAACATATCACTCAGCCAGCTGGTGGCTAACATCTTCAGAAAATAATCAGGTTCCACCCTAAGAAGCAGCAACCGTCACCTGAGATAAAGAGCGTCCTAGCATAGTACTTGACTAATTATGGGGCAATATCATTTTTTAAAATGTACCTTTATTTAACTAGGCAAGTCAGTTAAGAACAAATTCTTATTTTCAATGACAGCCTAGGAACAGTGGGTTAACTGCCTTGTTCAGGGGCAGAACGACAGATTTTTACCTTGTCAGCTCGGGGATTCAATCTTGCAACCTTTCGGTTACTAGTCCAACACTCTAACCACTAGGCTACCTGCCGCATAATGCTGCAAAAACAGTATGTATACTAGGTGGATCATGATACAACGTCGGTCCTAGGGCTAACCCTGCCACATGCAGGGAGGGCAATGCCATTGTGGGATAGATCGATGAGATCGGAGCGTGGCTCACAGGCACACACAGGTGTTACATCCCTCAAAAGATGCTGGTTCCAGCATTATAAACAGCAGTGGGAGTCCATGGGTATAACAGGCTAATGAGGGCCATTAATAAGGACTGAGACTGTGAACAGAAAGTGGAGTAAGGAAACCAGGTGAAGAGAAATAAGAAATATATGTTCTGAGCTCCCACCATATCTCTATTCCCTGTACAGTAGTTAATGTAATGAAATAAACCTATGCATATGGAATCTCCTGTCAAAATCAAATGAATGACTGGTGTTACCTAATCGTTGTGCTACGCAGAAAATGGTGTTTCATGGTGTGGGTATGCGAGCACGTGTCTGCATGCGTGCGTCCGTGTCTACGTGTGTGAGAATCCTTGAATACCTGTGACAATACCTTGAACTCCATGGGCGTGTACTTCTCGTTCTTTGGTGTAGTGTTGCCCTTGTAGTTGAGGTGGTTGGGTGTGGTGGGGTGTATGACGGCGGATTCCTGCGAGGGCTTGTGGAAGCGCTGGCTATACACGTAGGCCAGAAAGGACAGAAGGCCCGCCCCCAGGAAACAGGACACGCCTGTGGCTATCAGGTGCAGCGAGGTGAATGCTGGGAAGACACAACAAAGCCGACAGATGGTAGGAGATCAGTCAGGATGTTTGGTTCACTTATCTGTGCCTGTAATCTGTCGTTTTCTCTCTTTCTGTCCTCCATCAGCTATTATATTGCAGTAAAATGGTGGTTCATTCAGGGGCAACAAGCACTACTTCAGTAGCCTGGTCAATAATCTGTTTGTGCTGTCTTGCCAACTCCTATGGTCATTCAATAGCCACAGGAGTTGGCAAGACAGCACAAACAGATCGGTGACCAGGCTAGCAAAATGTTGGTTTATTGAAGGGCACCAAGCTCTCAGTTTCCCTGGCATCTTCCTGGAAAATGTCTAATGGTGTGGCGGCACAGCCTTTTCAAACCATTACCATTCCCACGACGCTACCTACACCTCATTCTAATGGCCATCCCCCATAATGCATATTCCCCATCTAATGATTGGTTCAAAGGCTTGTGCCATCCTGATTTTGTCCAGCAGCAGCCTTCAGAAAGTATTCACACCCCTAGACTTTTCACACATTTTGTTGTGCTCCAGCCTGAATTTAAAATTTATAAAATTTGGATTTTCTTGTCACTGGCCTAAACACAATAACCCATAATGTATTTTTTATTCAACATGAAAAGCTGAAACATCTTGAGTCAATAAGTATTCAACCCCTTTGTTATGGCAAGCCTAAATGAAAACATTTGCTTAAACAAGTCACATAATAAGTTGCATTGACTCAATCTGTGTGTAATAATAGTGTTTAACATGATTTTTGAATGACTACCTCAACTCTGTACCCCACACATATAATTATCTGTAAGGTTCCTCAGCCAAGCAGTGAATTTCAAACACAGATTCAACCACAAAGACCAGGGAGGTTTTTCAATGCCTCACAAAGAAGGGCATTTATTGGTAGATGGGTGAAAAATGTAATATTCCTTTGAGCATGGTGAAGTTCTTAATTACACTTTGGATGGTGTGTCAATACACCCATTCACTACAAAGATACAGGTGTCCTTCCAAACTCCGTTACTAGATAGGAAGGAAACCGCTCAGGGATTTAACCATGAGCCAAATGATTACTTTAAAACAGTTACAGAGTTGAATGGCTGTTATAGGAGAAAACTGAGGGTGGATCAACAACATTGTAATTACTAAACAATACAGAATAAGAAATATTCCAAAACATGCACCCTGTTTGCATAGCGGTGGGAAGTAGGGGAACTGAGGGTGCTTTTTCACAAAAGTCCTGTACTAGCAGACAAATATTTCAGTCTGTAGCGCGGACATTATTTTAGTATTTTTTCACAAAAGTAGTGCACTGGGCCTTTACGAGTCCTGTATTAGTGGACCAATTAGTCTCTTTTTTCACAGCTCCCCCATCCTGAAGTAATACTGCAAAATTGTAGCAAAGCAATTAACTTTGGTCTTGAATGCAAAGTGTTATGTTTATGGCAAATCCAATACAAGATATTACTGAGTACCACTCCATATTTTCAAGCAAAGTGATGACTGCATCATGTTATGGGTATGCTTGTAATGGTTAAGGACTGGGGTTTTTTTTCAGGATAAATAAGAAACCGAATGGAGCTATGAACACAGACAAAGTCCTATAGAAAAAGCTAGTTCAGTCTGCTTTCCACTGGGAGATGTATTCACCTTTCAGCAGGGCAATAACCTAAAACACAAGGCCAAATCTACACTGGAGTTGCTTACCAAGACGACAGTGCTAGACAATGTTCCTGAGTGGCCGATTAACAATTTTGACTAAGATTTACTTGAAAATCTATGGCAAGACCTGAAAATGGTTGTCTAGCAATGATCAGCAACCAATTTGACAGAACTTTGAGATTTTTTAATATTTTTATACTTAGTTTTTATTGTCGGAACACAAAGAAAGTACAAATAAAAGAACAACAAAAAAGATCTGGCAGTTACAGTGCACTTCATACCTTCATCATCATATTAGTTACATTGACATCTTTGAATTAGACCTTTTCCATGTACGAAACCCATTTTTCCCAGTATTCTTGACCTCTCTCCTGGTGAGTTCTTAAAGCAAAGGTCATGTGGTGTATTTCTTCTACAATGTCTATCCATCGTGTCACTGTGGGAGGGTCTTTTTGTAGCCATTTCCTAGTGATAGCCTTTTTACTGGCTGCCAGTAGGACCTTCAAGAAGTACGTTTCTCTATTGTGTAAGTTATCAGGTATTTCACCCATGTACAAAGAAATGAATGTTTGTTCTATGTCAAATCACATTATTTTTCCAATGTTAGATCTTATTTCTCCCCAGTAAGCTCCCCAGTGACCTTGAGTTGGTGGAGCTTTGTTGAGTCTCTAATATGTTCAACCATGTTTCATAAGTTATTTCAATGTTAAGTTCCTCCTCCCATTTCTTTTTAATATAATTTGTAGAATGTTTCTTTGAGGATTGAATACCCAAGTGGAGATTTGAAATCGTTTTTTTGTTACTCCCCAAGTTGTATGCGTAAGTGAATACTTGGATTAATTTTGGAGGTGAAGAATCAACAACAAGTGGGACACAATCATGAAGTGGAACGACATTTATTGGATATTTCAAACTTTTTAAACAAATCAAAAACTGAAAAATTGGGCGTGCAAAATTATTCAGCCCCCTTAAGTTAATACTTTGTTTGGGGTATGTCTCTATCAGTTTTGCACATCGAGAGACTGACATTTTTTCCCATTCCTCCTTGCAAAACAGCTCGAGCTCAGTGAGGTTGGATGGAGAGCATTTGTGAACAGCAGTTTTCAGTTCTTTCCACAGATTCTCGATTGGATTCAGGTCTGGACTTTGACTTGGCCATTCTAACACCTAGATATGTTTATTTTTGAACCATTCCATTGTAGATTTTGCTTTATGTTTTGGATCATTGTCTTGTTGGAAGACAAATCTCCGTCCCAGTCTCAGGTTTTTTGCAGACTCCATCAGGTTTTCTTCCAGAATGGTCCTGTATTTGGCTCCATCCATCTTCCCATCAATTTTAACCATCTTCCCTGTCCCTGCTGAAGAAAAGCAGGCCCAAACCATGATGCTGCCACCACCATGTTTGACAGTGGGGATGGTGTGTTCAGCTGTGTTGCTTTTACGCCAAACATAACGTTTTGCATTGTTGCCAAAAAGTTCAATTTTGGTTTCATCTGACCAGAGCACCTTCTTCCACATGTTTGGTGTGTCTCCCAGGTGGCTTGTGGCAAACTTTAAACAACACTTTTTATGGATATCTTTAAGAAATGGCTTTCTTCTTGCCACTCTTCCATAAAGGCCAGATTTGTGCAATATACGACTGATTGTTGTCCTATGGACAGAGTCTCCCACCTCAGCTGTAGATCTCTGCAGTTCATCCAGAGTGATCATGGGCCTCTTGGCTGCATCTCTGATCAGTCTTCTCCTTGTATAAGCTGAAAGTTTAGAGGGACGGCCAGGGTTTGGTAGATTTGCAGTGGTCTGATACTCCTTCCATTTCAATATTATCGCTTGCACAGTGCTCCTTGGGATGTTTAAAGCTTGGGAAATCTTTTTGTATCCAAATCCGGCTTTAAACTTCTTCACAATAGTATCTCGGACCTGCCTGGTGTGTTCCTTGTTCTTCATGATGGTCTCTGCGCTTTTAATGGACCTCTGAGACTATCACAGTGCAGGTGCATTTATACGGAGACTTGATTACACACAGGTGGATTGTATTTATCATCATTAGTCAGTTAGGTCAACATTGGATCATTCAGAGATCCTCACTGAACTTCTGGAGAGAGTTTGCTGCACTGAAAGTAAAGGGGCTGAATAATTTTGCACGCCCAATTTTTCAGTTTTTGATTTGTTAAAAAAGTTTGAAATATCCAACAAATCTCGTTCCACTTCATGATTGTGTCCCACTTGTTGTCGATTCTTCACAAAAAAATACAGTTTTATATCTTTATGTTTGAAGTCTGAAATGTGGCAAAAGGGCGCAAAGTTCAAGGGGGCCGAATACTTTCGCAAGGCACTGTATCTAGGTTCCCATTCCTTATAATTGTACTGAGTGATGTGATGCCTTTCTGCATCCATTGTTTAAACCTGCTGTCCTGAGTTGCAGGGATGAAGCTGGGGTCGTATGCGAGCCAACTCAGCAGTTTGATCTCTCCGTCTAAATTATTTTGCTTAACTACCCTAAACCATGTCTTCAGAGAGAAATTAATCCACTGATTTTGTCTATTGTATATTTATTTTACCATGTCATTATTTCCCAAAACTGACGGTATGGGTATCTCTGTCAAAGTAGTCTCGATGTCTTTCCATTTGGATTCGTATTCTGAATTGCACCAACACACCAGAGGTCTCAATTGGGCTAACACATAATAATTTTTTAGGTTTGGTAAGGCCATACCCCCACAGTTTTTTGGTAACTGTAATGTTGTATATCTAGTTCTTGGTCTCTTACTGTTCCAAATAAACCTTGATATCCGTTTATCCCATTCCCTAAACTGTTTAGGTGGGATTTCTATGGGCAGTGATTGGAACAAATACAGTAACCTTGGCAGGATGTTCATTTGGAATGTTTCAATTCTACTATTAAGATCTAAGGGAAGTGAATTCCACCTGTCCAGGTCATCATATATTTTCTTGTTGATGTGATCGTAATTCATGTCATAAAGTTTGGGTGTATCTATTGGTAAGTTTACTCCCAGATATTTAATGGATGAAGAGGTCCAGTGGAAGTTATACCTACTCTTCAGCTCTTCCTGTGGGGTATAATTATAAACTAGGGCTTGGGTCTTGTGTACGTTGAGCACATGCCCTGAATATGTTCCGAATGTTTGTAAATCATCCATCAATCTAGGTACACTTGGGTCTTTAAGGAATAACAGAACGTCATCAGCATACATGCATATCTTATGTTCACTGTCTCTTATTGTTATTCCCTCTAAGGTTGGGTCCTGTCTTATTACCTGAGCTAATGGTTTGAGGTACAAGGAGAAGAGCGCGGGTGAAAGATTACAGCCTTGTCTTGCCCCTCGCTCTAATTTGATCTTTCGTGTCAACTGTCCATTTATATTCATTCTAACTGTCGGACATGAATACAGTGTTTTGATGCACTGTATCACTTCTTTATTGAAACCAAATCTATCCATAACTTGGAATAGGTAATCCTATCCCACTGAATCAAATGCTTTTTCTGCATCTAGGCTGATTAATATTGCACTTGTCTTATTCTGAGTAATGTGGTCCATGACATGTAGTGTTCTCATTATTTTGTCCTATGTCTGCCTATTTTGTATGAAAGTTTGATCTCCGTCAATCAATTCTGGGATTATGTTCTCCATGTGTTAAGAATTGCGATAGGTCTATATGAACTGCATTCTTTCTTATTTTTACCCTCTTTTGGGATTACTGATATGATGGCCTCTCTCCATGACGGTGGGAGACCCCCCTCCCTCAGAGTCCAGTTAAAACAGGCCTTAAGTAGAGGTGCTAATTGTTCTCTGAAGGTCTTGAACCATTCTGAAGGAAAGCCATCAGTGCCTGGAGACTTGTTGACTTTTTGTTGAGATATTGCTTTATTAATTTCTTCGGTGGATATTTCTAAAGTTAGTCTATCATTTTGCTCTGTCCCAATTGAGAGGAGATCAAGTTAGTTCAAAAAGTGCTCTATTGTCTGTGCATCTGCCTTCTCTGGTTGCTTGTACAGATTTGTGTAACATGATTCAAATGCATTCTGTATTTCATCTAATTTGCATGTGATCTTTTTTGTTTTGGGGTCTTTTATTTTGAAAATGGTATTCTGTGCTTGTTGTTTCCTGAGTCTCCATGCTAGTAATTTGGTTGCCTTTGAGCCTGCTTCATAATATCGTTGTTTCAGGAACCTAAGCTTTTTCTCTACTTCTTCTCTATAAATCTGGTCAATTTCCTGTTTTACCTTTTGAATCGCTCGTAATATAAGATGGTCTTTGTGTTGACCATGAGATCGTACCTGGGTTTCCTGTAATTTCAGCAGTTTCTGTGCTTTAATCTTTTTTCTTGAGAGATGATGTGGCTATGATCTTCCCTCTAATAACCGCCTTAGCTGCATCCCACAATATAGCAGGAGTGACTTCAGCCGCCTCGTCTGCATGCTCGTATGTAACCAGGCCATTTTCCAGAAATACCCGCATTTTTGGTGGGGTGCCGCTGGGGGGTTTTGAGGCCAGGGCTCAGTGTGCTCTCTCGATTCCCAGGTCAGTGTCGTCTTCAAGTATGCCCTTGAATAGGTCCTCCACGAAGTTGGGCATAGAGTCTTTTTCTGCGCCCTCTACTATGTTATAAAGTCTAATGTTTCGACGTGAGAAATCTTCGAGTTCTGTCACTTTTGCCTGTAGTGCGTGTTGGCTTTTCAGTGACTGTTCAAGTATTTCCTGCAGAGTTCCATGTGTCCGTTTCCCCAATGCGCTGTTCTGCGTCCCCCATTCTTGTAGCTATGCTGTGAAGTTCTATTTTGTTTTCTTCCAGTTTCTGGTTAATGTCCTTCTTGAACTCATTTAGTTATTTTCTTACATCTTCTCGAAGTTCCTCTCGTAAGCCTGTGAGCGCCTCGCGCAATTCCTCTTTCATCACCTCACGAAATGAGGGCTCTTTTGCAGAAGAGGTAGGCTAATAACATTAAGATAAATATTATGAAAGGTACATATGAATCAGCCTAGTAACTACACAAATAGGCCCCATTTTCTTCTTCAAAATTCATATCTAATTCCCTAGCCTATACTACTTTGTTGGCCGCATGTGCTGCACCAGAATTGTATGTTCTCTTCTGCTTTATCATGGTTTGAACCATGTGCATAATTCCACTCCATATAATACAGTATTATACAATACAGCAATACAGTAAACACTCAAAAAGATTAGCCTACTGGAGCTAGTTTAATTTATTTAACCAAGAGAACATATAGCTAGCTACATCTATGGCCGTTTATGTTTTTCTGTCGTGCATAATGTGCAGTATATATGTACTGCACATTATGTATTGGCTCATATGTATTGGCCCATAAAATGTATTTAATACTGTATATGGCTCATTAGGCTCAGGTAGCATCAGGTTATACCAGACATATTTATATGCTTTATAATCATTTTGAATGACACTTCCGGTTTTGGCGGGAAATACCGGGTTACCCGGGAGAAAAGTGATTTATTCTCTGGATGGAACATTTTATAAATTCCAGCAAAATATTCAACCCTGTCACACCCTGATCTGTTTCACCTGTCTTTGTGCTTGTCTCCACCCCCCTCCATGTGTCGCTCATCTTCCCCATTATCCCCAGGGTACTTATACCTGTGTTCTCTGTCTGTTGCCAGTTCGTCTTGTTTGTTTAAGTCAACCAGCGTTTTGTCTCAGCTCCTGTTTTTTCCCAGTCTCTCTTTTTCTCATCCTCCTGGTTTTGACCCTTGCCTGTCCTGACGCTGAGCCCGCCTGCCTGAACACTCTGCCTGCCCCTGACCCTGTGTCTGCCTGCTGTCCTGTGCTTTTGCCCCTACTCTGGGTTACCGACCTCTGCCTAGCCTGATCCTGAGCCTGCCAGTCGTCCGGTACCCTTGCCCCACTACTCTGGATCATCGACCTCTGCGTGTCTTGACCTGCCATTTGCCTACCCCGTTGCTGTAATAAACATTGTTACTTTGGGTCTAACCTGAAAGGTGATCGTATGAACTGGCCATGACTGACCAGCAGACTTGGACCAGCTCTGCAACGCCATCTCCTCCCAAGGGGCCCTCATTGGTAGACATGAAGAGTTGCTTTGCGGTCTGATGGAAGGGGTCCAGGATGTGGCCGAAAGTCACAACCTAGCATTGAACGCTTTGCGGGAGCAATTCCATGGGATGCCTACTAGGCAGCCTACCACGACAGTAACCTCCCAGCCCCTCAGTAACCCGGCTGGTAAGCGGCGCAGTCACCCCGGTGTCCCGGGAACCCCGCTTACCTCCCCTGGAGCACTACGATGGAGATTCCAGAACCTGCCGGACCTTTCTCTCCCAGTGCTCCCTCGTTTTTGAGCAGCAGCCTTCTTCGTTCCCCCCGGACAACTCGAAGATAGCGTACATTACTACGCTGATGTTCGGGAGGTCACTCGCCTGGGCCACGGCGGTGTGTGAGCAACAATCCACCGTCTGCCTCAGTCTGGAGATATTCGTGGTGGAGGTGAGAAAAGTTTGAGGCTCCGGTGTCCGGGAGAGAGGCTGCCTGGAAGTTCTCCAGCTTTGGCAGGACTCCGTCAGTGTGGCGGACTATGCAGTGGATTTCAGCACGCTAGCAGCGGAGGATGCCTGGAACCCGGAAGCGCTGTTTGACATGTTCCTGCACGGATTATCAGAGGAAGTAAAGGACGAGCTTGCAGCCCGGGAACTACCGACAGATCTCGACTCACTCATCGCTTTAACCATCCTGATCGATGGTCAGCTCGGGAAAGTAGGAGGGAGAAGAGGTCTGATTAAGGTCGCAATCGCTCACTCAAGGATCCCACCTTGCATCTGATGAACTCCGGAAGTCCCCGGCGTCTTCGTCCCAGAGAGGATCCGAGCTTACCCAAGTTCCTCCAAGAGCCTCCGAAGACAGCCAATTTGCCTCTTCCCGAGCCGATGCAGCTTGGCAGGGCTAGGCTGTCTCCAGCCGAACATGTACGCAGACTTAACACCCAGTGTTGTCTGTATTGCGGGACTGCCGGTCATTATGTGGCTACCTGTCCCTTCAAGAGACCTAGCTCATTGGTAGGAATGAGTATTATGGTGGGTCTTAAGGATAATGTTGCTTCTCCCCTTACTCGCCCCCTTCTCCATGCCACCCTTCTGTGGGGAAACCAGTCCAAGTCTCTCCAGATACTCATCGACGCAGGGGACAATTTCAGTCTTATGGATGTTACCCTGGCGTCCGAGCTGGACATCCCCACTCAACCCCTCTCCATTCTCATGGATGTTAGAGTGCTGGAAGGGCGCTCTATAGGCTGGGTCACCCACCATACCACCCCCATCTACCACAGGTGTGTCCACAGGTTCTTGTGGTATTGGGATTCTCTTGGCTCCAGTGACACAATCCCTCGATTGACTGGTCTACTAGTGCCATCATGGGCTGGAGCCCGTTCTTCCACGATCATTGCCTGAAATCATTTCTGCCTGCCCCGGGACGTCTTCCTGGGTGGGTGCTTGGAAATAGCCCAGAACCTCTGTGCCATTCCCGTGGAGTACCAGGACCTCCGGGAGGGGTTTAGTAAGGCCCGGGCCACTTCACTTCCACAACACCGACCTGGTACCCAAGGATGTTAAGCCGGATGTGCTGGCATGCCGCTATAGCCCCGCGGCTACACCCTCGGAAGCTGAGACCTTTCCCCCCTTCTCCAAAATCATTAGCCCCTTTGCTGTTCGTCCTCTATTGTCCCATAGCCTCTGTATACTTCCTACTTTTTATGTGTCTAGATGTAAATCCATGTGTCATAGTCCTTTGTCTCTTGTTTGTTACTTCAACACAGTCTACATTTGGGTCTTACCTGAAATGTGATACAACCCTAAGACTTACCTAGAAAGACTCATAGCTGTAATCGCTGCCAAAGCTGCTTCTACAAAATACACATGTAAACTAGCTATACATTTGCTAACATTTCTAAAAACATGTTTTCATATTTTGCTCTATCCCTACACCCACCCTACCTCCAACCCCCCCACAAACGATCACACATGCACACACGTAGATAGTTGTCAATCCACTTACCTCCGCATTGCTGGTCCTTATCAAAGCCAGACGCAGGGAGAATCACTGCAACACAACACAACACACACACACAGACAGACAGACAGACAGACAGACAGACAGACAGACAGACATGCAGAGACAGACACACAGTCAGCTACCAGCACATGCAGATTCTTACCACCCACAGACCAGCTGGAATCACCCCAAGACACCAGAGTAGACTTTCATTTTAACTGGAAGATGAAATATTGTATACGGTACATACAGCACAAACAAACATCATGAAACACAAATCAATGAATCATTTCTCCAGTGGAATGTTGTAAATGTCTTCAATGTTGAATGTTGTGTAGCCTGAGCCAATCATTTAATCAAAGTAAAGCCAATCATTTAAAGTTAAACCACGTCTGCCTTCCACTAATTCATCAGGAAGGTAGTGGGCGAGAGGGAGGGAAGGGTGTGTTTTTAATTGAGACGCAACAATCCAATGATTAAATTTGGGGCAATTTTCCCCCAGGCAGTGTCACACGCAATCCCAGTGACCTTACGATTTCTATCGCCTCATCCAAAATTGAAATAAATTAGATGTGATTTGGGTTGCATCCCAAATGGCACCCCTATTCCCTATATAGTGTACTACATTTGATCAGGGCACAGGGCTCTGGTCAAAAGTAGTGCACTATATAGGGAATAGGGGGCCATTCGGGATGCATCCTTGGTGTTGTGACACATTAATATTAATTTTGAGAAGCCTTGATTTAATTCACTTGGTATTCTGGGCTAGTGGGTCTATCTTGTCTCGTCTCTGGCAGCCAGGCCCTGAAAGATCACTACGACTACAGCAAAAATAAAGGAAGAAGACTTAACAGACAGAGACATCAGAGGAGCAGTCAGAGAAGCCTGATTTACTGAGATTAACACTAATTAAGATAGGAGATGGGCAAGGCCTCTGTCTGGTGGGGATTGGAGGAGTTTGATAGTATATGGGGCAGTTTCCCGGACACTAATGGATTTAAAAGTACTTTCAATTTAACATGATTTTCAGACCAAGAAATGGCTTATTCTGGAAAACTGGCGTGATGATACGGCTCATTTCAGTGTGTGTCTATGTTACATAATGATGATGACGACGACGATGATGATAACAATGATGATAATGATGATGAAGGTGTGTCTGACTCACCTGGGATCTCATTGCAGTCCCTGTGCTCGGTGCTGTTTCCCACACAGGGGGATGAGCCTTGAGCTCCACAGACCCTGCTGCGTACCTGCAGCCCTGCATTGTCACACACTGACCACAGAGACCAGGCCATCCAGCCGCCTGCACACACACACACACACACACACACACTATGACTGTCAGTACACAGACAAATGAGCATGAACTCACCCTGAGTTGAAGTAACTGCTGCAGTCTTAAAATGGCTGGAACCCAACATGCCCACCCAAGAGCATGAGACAAACAAACAAACTAGCCCCACCACAGCACAGCCACAAACAACCTTAGCCATATACAAACAGACCCAAATGTTTGTGAGGTAAACTGTATTGAGTAAGCAAACCCATAGTTTGTTTAGTGCATAGCCGAGATGTTTGTGTCCAGAGCCAAGTGCCAGTCATGTTTCCCGGCCCGCAGGCACTTGTATACACTAAACAGAAAGGATCCAATCCCGGTTTCCCAACACATAATGACAAAACCCATTAATCCAAATAAACTGTACATATATAAGGCTCTATGACTGCAGCCATTCTGTTTACCTCTCGTATCAGTCAGATACTCAGTCACTGGCTGTTGAAGCTGCTCCACCTGCTCTTTGATCTCCCACAACTTGTGTTGGTAGAACAACAGAATATAACGGTACGGTGTCCATATTAGGATGGCATCCATATTAGGACAGGCTCAGAGTCTAACAGGAGTTGGTGGCCTTGTGACTCTGAGCCTGTCCTAATATGGACACCGTACTGTTGCATAATATTACAATTATGTTTAATAACGCAGCAAACCAGCCCTCTTACTATAATTGCTTCATTCATTTCATTCATTTATTTACGTCACTCAACCAAACCAATGCGTCTGAGCTGTAGAATTGGATCATGGCAGAAATAAAACCCAGAGGCACCTCTATTAGCATTGACTGTAATAACGGTCACACACACACAAACACAAAAGCACAAACACACCTGTCCTCCATTAGTTAGCACAATCTCTTTAGTCAAGCCACCTCTGAAAGGGACATCAGATAGTCCGGGGACTGACAGACACAAGGCCTTTTGGCTAATTGGAGGTGCACTGTATCTGTCGGGAAGTGAGCAGGGATCTGTGCATAGATGACCAATGTCCTGCTTGTCAGTAAATGTACCGTAGCCGGAGACAAATGAAATGGCCACGTCATTAGCATGGTAAACTGTGGACACAACCACAGGCAGCCGGGTAGGCACACACACACACACATTTCGAACGCATTTCACACACACACAGAGCCACACGCCGCAGCAGCAACAGAAGAACTGGCTAGCAAATTCCAGGAAATAAAGAAAAGATTAGGAATCAGATAAAACAAAAGAGAAACTCTTTAGAAATGGTGTCTCATTAGGGCTGTAGGCTTATTCAGAGACACGTCTGAGAGTAACTTTCTACCCAGGCCAGGATTAGCTGGCTCAGAATCACACATACGAATGACAGTGTCCTATTGGGAGAAGAGACTACACAGAGGGATGCACAGAGCAGAGGGCCTGGTTACACATACAGCATAAATACAGTGGGGCCATAAAGTATTTAGTCAGCCACCAATTGTGCAAGTTCTCCCACTTAAAAAGATGAGAGAGGCCTGTAATTTTCATCATAGGTACACTTCAACTATGACAGACAAAATGAGAAAAACAATCCAGAAAATCACATTGTAGGATTTTTTATGAATTTATTTACAAATTATGGTGGAAAATAAGTATTTGGTCACCTACAAACAAGCAAGACTTCTAGCTCTCCCAGACCTGCAACTTCTTCTTTAATTAAGAGGCTCCTCTGTCCTCCAATCGTTACCTGTATTAATGGCACCTGTTTGAACTTGTTATCAGTATAAAAGACACCTGTCCACAACCTCAAACAGTCACACTCCAAACTCCACTATGGCCAAGACCAAAGAGCTGTCAAAGGACATCAGAAACAAAATTGTAGACCTGCACCAGGCTGGGAAGACTGAATCTGCAATAGGTAAGCAGCTTGGTTTGAAGAAATCAACTGTGGGAGCAATTATTAGGAAATGGAAGACATACAAGACCACTGATAATCTCCCTCGATCTGGGGCTCCACGCAAGATCTCACCCAGTGGGGTCAAAATTATCACAAGAACGGTGAGCAAAAATCCCAGAACCACACGGGGGGACCTAGTGAATCACCTGCAGAGAGCTGGGACCAAAGTAACAAAGCCTACCATCAGTAACACACTACGCCGCCAGGGACTCAAATCCTGCAGTGCCAGACGTGTCCCCCTGCTTAAGCCAGTACATGTCCAGGCCCGTCTGAAGTTTGCTAGAGAGCATTTGGATGATCCAGAAGGCGATTGGGAGAATGTTGGGAGAATGAAATTGGGAGAATGAAAAAACTCAACTCGTCGTGTTTGGAATGCTGAGTTGCATCCAAAGAACACCATACCTACTGTGAAGCATGGGGGTGGTAACATCATGCTTTGGGGCTGTTTTTCTGCAAAGGGACCAGGACGACTGATCCGTGTAAAGGAAAGAATGAAAGGGGCCATGTATCGTGAGATTTTGAGTGAAAACCTCCTTCCATCAGCAAGATCATTGAAGATGAAACGTGGCTGGGTCTTTCAGCATGACAATGATCCCAAATACCCCGCCCGGGAAACAAAGGAGTGGCTTCGTAAGAAGCATTTCAAGGTCCTGGAGTGGCCTAGCCAGTCTCCAGATCTCAACCCCATAGAAAATCTTTGGAGGGAGTTGAAAGTCCGTGTTGCCCAGCAACAGCCCCAAAACATCACTGCTCTAGAGGAGATCTGCATGGAGGAATGGGCCAAAATACCAGCAACAGTGTGTGAAAACCTTGTGAAGACTTACAGAAAACGTTTGACCTCTGTCATTGCCAACAAAGGGTATATAACAAAGTATTGAGATAAACTTTTGTTATTGACCAAATACTTATTTTCCACCATAATTTGCAAATTAATTCATTAAAAATCCTACAATGTGATTTTCTGGATTTTGTTTCTCATTTCTCATCATAGTTGAAGTTAGTTGTACCTATGGTGAAAATTACAGGCCTCTCATCTTTTTAAGTGGGAGAACTTGCACAATTGGTGGCTGACTAAATAATTTTTTGCCCCACTGTATCAGATCCCATCATCACACAATATTGGGCCAAAAGGCACACCACCGGTCTGCACCACCACAAGGCTGGCACTGAGGCTGCAAAAGGAAAGCAGCAGACAGGCCGGGGACTCCATCACAGCCCTCTCTGGAGCGACATAACAAGGTGTTGATTGGCACAGTATTGATCAGTAAGTAATTATCATGATAGACTAGTTGTAATGTATTGATTAGAGGTAATGATCGTCCTGATGTAAAGGACAGGGAAGCCTGTGACTCTGATGGATGTGTTGGGGTGGTGTTGGGTGTGATGTGTGTGTGCCTTACCATCACAGGTGTGTGTGTTGCACAGCGCTTCCTCAGTGTGTAGACCAATACAGATATCTCCTCCGTTGCCAGGGCTGGGGTTGTTACAGGAGCGGGTACGCTGGTAGTGCCCTCCACCACAGGGCACTGAACACTGAGACCAGGACGACCAACACGACCAGGCTCCACTCACTGGACAGGAACACACACACACACACACACACACACAAAAAGACAAACACACATGCAAAGACATAAACATATAAGAAAGGTCAAATGTCTATCACTCTCATCACTAACTAGTCAAAAATAAACATAATAAATGTTATCCTCTTGTAGCTGCAATAAACACAACCAAAGTCTACCCAGAGGACCAGATATATTATCTACTTAAAAAACTACATTGCTGTCCATTGTCCCTACACGGCACTTTTCATGCCTAAGAATAACTCTGCTATGCTTAACCCCTCTATAAAGACTTGCTATATTAAGTGTGTTGTCATTCCACTCACATTTGTTTTTAATTAACTAGGCAAGTCAGTTAAGAACAAATTCTTATTTACAATGACGGCTACCGGGAATAGTGGGTTAACTGCCTTGTTCAGGGGCAGAACGACATATTTTTACCTTGTCAGCTCGGGGATTCAATCCAGCAACCTTTTGGTTACTGTCCCAACACTCTAACCACTAGGCTACCTGCCACCCCATTGTACTTTCCGCATGTCCATCTGAATGAGAGTGTTTGAGCTGAGAGTGTGAACGATGAGGGAAGCGAGACAGTAAAGAATGCGTTTGACAGAGAGAGATGGAGGTGAGTGGTGAGAGGAGCCGGGGCTGTAATGCCGTCCTCGCCCCCATCGCCCCATGCTCTAGAAAACTCCATTTACTTCAGTGGATTAGACAGTAGGGAGAGTGAACTGGGACCTGACTGCTTTGGTTGCCTCACACTCCTCTGGCTGTCTGTCTAGCCCCTCTGAGTGTTGCATGGTGATGGGACTGGGAAAGACATTTTGGGGAAAGAGGAATATAAAGAGAGAGCCTCTCAAGAAAACGAGCAAACAGAAGGCTTGTAAAATAAAGATGGCTTCTCCTTATAGCCCTTTCTCTGTAACACTCTTCACCATCTCTCACTCTTTACCATCTCTCACTCTTTACCATCTCTCACTCTTTACCATCTCTCACTCTTTACCATCTCTTAATCTTGTGAAAATCTATTTTCTTCTCCCTTGCCACTCCATCTGTCAACTTCACTGTCTCACGGTCTCTTGGTCTCACGGTCTCACTGTCTCTTTCTGTCAGTCTTGCTCTGCCTCTGTAAATCAGGTACCTCTCCCTCCCTCTCTGTCTATCAGTCAAGGACCGGTCTCTCCCTCCCTCCCTCACTCTCTCTCTCTCTGTCTTTTTCTGTCTCTCAATCAAGGACTTCTCCCTCTCTCGCACGTACCCTTCCTCCCTCCCTCAGTCACATAATATCCAACTATCAGACAGACAGACAGACAGAGAGAGAGAGAGAAATTACAGACTGAGTCATTTAGGTCAGGTTAATTAAGAGTTGAGTATATAGACATAAGAGAATAGGTTGGCACACACAGCCAATGACCATTACTAAATGATACACTCAAGGGATGATCATCAGTGATGCACCAACCATACAACATTAATATAGCCGGTCCACATCCCATCTACATGAGTGTTAAGAGCAGAGCTTGGTGGAGTTACTACTGGTTAAAGCAGGCCAACGGCATGATTAGGGGATGATGAGAAGCTTTAGTTTCAACGCTACAAAGACTCAGCTACTGTAACCAAGGAGTCCTTGGTTCTGTTTCATTAGCTAATGGAAGTAATGGTCCCCTCAGCATAACTTTACAGGACTAGCATCAGCATACAGCTCTCTCCCTGGTGGTGTCTTTTAATGTGTGTATTATGCTAAACACAACTGGAGGTCATTGATGTATAGTTATGGAAGTAGTGTGTGTGTGTTTATGTGTGTGCAAGTGCATGTGTGTGTGTGTGTGTGTGTGTGTGTGCGCATGTTCTCTTCCCCTTTACCTTGGCAGGCCTGAGAGTTGCAGTCCTGGTACTCCACGGGTGAGCCCCTGCAGGCTGGCGGGGCAGCCTTGCCCTCTGGGGTGGTACAGGTGCGCTTGCGGGTGCGGTACCCTTTGGCACAGTCCTGGGAGCAGGCGGACCATGTCTCCCATGACGACCAGTCGGCGCCTGCCACTCGTACCACAGGGGTCCTCAGGAGGTCCTCCACTAGAGCTAGCAGAAGAGGAAAGGGTTAATACACAGGTTACTGGTCTGTTCAATACACTGAATGATTTCTACATTACACAGGTCATAGATATAGAGTAGTATGCTACCGTTGTATATTATATAGGTGTATGGAATAGCGCACACATACAAGCGAAAGATCACTGATACCACGGGATCAATAGGACCAGGATTTCTTTATACTGAAACACACTCTCCATTCTGAAGTCATTCAGATTATTCAACCCTGCCTTCATGGAGAGTCATACAACTGAAAAATCATCTCCTCTCTGTTCTGAGGAAGGAGTCTTACTTTATTCATATCTTACTCAAGTCAGCTCTGGTCTTATTCTGGGTAAGTCTGGCTCGACTGTGACACGTTGGGAAGTGTTTAAGTGTTTTACAGTGACCTCACTAACTGAATATACTGTATATACAACAGACAGAGCCACCTGGCCAGACATAGAGAGAGAGACAGAGAGAGAGAGGCCAGCCTTCAGTCCTGTCCAGTCTGGACTGTATTTCCTGTTCAGAAGCAGTTCATCAGCTGCACTCTGAGCCTGTCCTCCTGTCCTCCTATCTACCCACCCTGCCTACACAGCCCACTCTGGCCAGCCTGGCCACTGTCAGCCAGCTACAGTTAATCAATACAGTGGGCGGAGAGCGTAAAGCTGCCATCAAGAGAGGAGAGTCGGACTGTGACCAGCAGCATAGCGTGCCTGCTGGGAGACCCACACACTAACAGACACCAACACACCAACAGACATCAACAGACACCAACAGACATTAACATACCAACAGACACTAACATACCAACAGACACTAACACACCAACAGACACTAATACACCAACAGACACTAACATACCAACATACACTAAACACGAACACACTAACAGACACCAACACACCAACATACATCAAAACACCAACAGACACTAACATACCAACAGACACTAAGACACCAAAAGACGCTAACAAACCAACAGACACTAACATACCAACAGACACCAACACACTAACAGACACCAACACACCAACAGACACCAACACACTAACAGACACCAACACACCAACAGACATCAACAGACACCAACAGACATTAACAGAGCAACAGACCCTAACATACCAACAGGCCCTAACACACTAACAGACACTAACATACCAACAGACACTAACACACCAACAGACACGGACATACGAACAGACACTAACATACCAACAGACACTAACATACCAACAGACACTAACATACCAACAGACACTAACATACCAACAGACACTAACATACCAACATACACTAAACACGAACAGACACGAACACACTAACAGACACGAACACACCAACAGACAATAATATACCAACAGACACTAACACACCAACAGACACTAACATATCAACAGACACTAACATACCAGACACGAACACACCAAAAGACACTAACACACCAACAGACACTAAACACCAACAGACACGAACACACTAACAGACACCAACACACCAACAGACATCAAAACACCAACATACACTAACACACCAACAGAGACTAACACACCAACAGACACTAACATACCAACAGACACTAACATACCAACAGACACTAAACAAGAACAGACACGACCACACTAACAGACACCAACACACTAACAGACACCAACACACCAACAGACACTAACATACTAAAAGACACTAACATACTAATAGACACTAACATACTATTAGACACTAACATACTATTAGACACTAACATACTAATAGACACTAACATACTATTAGACACTAACATACTAATAGACACTAACATACTATTAGACACTAACACACTAACATACTAATAGACACTAACATACTATTAGACACTAACATACTAACATACTATTAGAAACTAACATACTATTAGACACTAACATACTATTAGACACTAACATACTATTAGACACTAACATACTATTAGACACTAACACACTAACATACTATTAGACACTAACACACTAACATACTATTAGACACTAACACACTAACATACTATTAGACACTAACATACTATTAGACACGAACATACTATTAGACACTAACATACTATTAGACACTAACATACTATTAGACACTAACATACTATTAGACACTAACATACTATTAGACACTAACATACTATTAGACACTAACATACTATTAGACACTAACACACTATTAGACACTAACACACTAACATACTATTACACACTAACATACTATTAGACACTAACATACTATTAGACACTAACATACTATTAGACACTAACATACTATTAGACAATAACATACTATTAGACACTAACATACTATTAGACACTAACATACTATTAGACACTAACACACTAACATACTATTAGACACTAACATACTATTAGACACTAACATACTATTAGACACTAACACACTAACATACTATTACACACTAACATACTATTAGACACTAACATACTATTAGACACTAACATACTATTAGACACTAACATACTATTAGACAATAACATACTATTAGACACTAACATACTATTAGACACTAACATACCATTAGACACTAACACACTAACATACTATTAGACACTAACATACTATTAGACACTAACATACTATTAGACACTAACACACTATTAGACACTAACACACTAACATACTATTACACACTAACATACTATTAGACACTAACATACTATTAGACACTAACATACTATTAGTCACTAACATACTAATAGACACTAACATACTATTAGACACTAACACACTAACATACTATTAGACACTAACACACTAACATACTATTAGACACTAACATACTATTAGACACTAACATACTATTAGACACTAACACACTAACAGACACTAACATACTATTAGACACTAACATACTAATAGACACTAACATACTATTAGACACTAACACACTAACATACTAATAGACACTAACACACTAACATACTATTAGACACTAACATACTAACAGACACTAACATACCATTAGACACTAACACACTAATATACTAATAGACACTAACATACTATTAGACACTAACATACTAATAGACACTAACATACTATTAGACACTAACATACTAATAGACACTAACATACTATTAGACACTAACATACTATTAGACACTAACATACTATTAGACACTAACACACTAACATACTAATAGACACTAACACACTAACATACTATTAGACACTAACATACTAATAGACACTAACATACTAATAGACACTAACATACTATTAGACACTAACACACTAACATACTATTAGACACTAACACACTAACTTACTATTAGACACTACCATACTAACATACTAATAGACACTAACATACTATTAGACACTAACACACTAACATACTATTAGACACTAACATACTATTAGACACTAACATACTAACATACTATTAGACACTAACATACTATTAGACACTAACATACTATTAGACACTAACACACTAACATACTATTAGACACTAACACACTAACATACTATTAGACACTAACATACTATTAGACACTAACACACTAACATACTATTAGACACTAACACACTAACATACTATTAGACACTAACATACTAATAGACACTAACATACTATTAGACACTAACATACTATTAGACACTAACATACTATTAGACACTAACATACTATTAGACACTAACACACTAACATACTATTAGACACTAACATACTAACATACTATTAGACACTAACATACTAACATACTATTAGACACTAACACACTAACATACTATTAGACACTAACACACTAACATACTATTAGACACTAACATACTATTAGACACTAACATACTAATAGACACTAACATACTATTAGACACTAACATACTAACATACTATTAGACACTAACATACTATTAGACACTAACACACTAACATACTATTAGACACTAACACACTAACATACTATTAGACACTAACACACTAACATACTATTAGACACTAACACACTAACATACTATTAGACACTAACACACTAACATACTATTAGACACTAACATACTATTAGACACGAACATACTATTAGACACTAACATACTATTAGACAATAACATACTATTAGACACTAACATACTATTAGACAATAACATACTATTAGACACTAACATACTATTAGACACTAACATACTATTAGACACTAACATACTATTAGACACTAACACACTATTAGACACTAACACACTAACATACTATTACACACTAACATACTATTAGACACTAACATACTATTAGACACTAACATACTATTAGACACTAACACACTAACATACTATTAGACACTAACACACTAACATACTATTAGACACTAACATACTATTAGACACTAACATACTATTAGACACTAACACACTAACATACTATTAGACACTAACACACTAACATACTATTAGACACTAACATACTATTAAACACTAACATACTATTAGTCACTAACATACTAATAGACACTAACATACTATTAGACACTAACACACTAACATACTATTAGACACTAACACACTAACATACTATTAGACACTAACATACTATTAGACACTAACATACTATTAGACACTAACACACTAACAGACACTAACATACTATTAGACACTAACATACTAATAGACACTAACATACTATTAGACACTAACACACTAACATACTAATAGACACTAACACACTAACATACTATTAGACACTAACATACTAACAGACACTAACATACTATTAGACACTAACACATTAACAGACACTAACATACCATTAGACACTAACACACTAATAAACTAATAGACACTAACATACTATTAGACACTAACATACTAATAGACACTAACATACTATTAGACACTAACATACTAATAGACACTAACATACTATTAGACACTAACATACTATTAGACACTAACATACTATTAGACACTAACACACTAACATACTAATAGACACTAACACACTAACATACTATTAGACACTAACATACTAATAGACACTAACATACTAATAGACACTAACATACTATTAGACACTAACACACTAACATACTATTAGACACTAACACACTAACTTACTATTAGACACTACCATACTAACATACTAATAGACACTAACATACTATTAGACACTAACACACTAACATACTATTAGACACTAACATACTATTAGACACTAACATACTAACATACTATTAGACACTAACACACTAACATACTATTAGACACTAACACACTAACATACTATTAGACACTAACATACTAACATACTATTAGACACTAACACACTAACATACTATTAGACACTAACACACTAACATACTAATAGACACTAACATACTATTAGACACTAACATACTAACATACTATTAGACACTAACATACTATTAGACACTAACATACTATTAGACACTAACACACTAACATACTATTAGACACTAACATACTAACAGACACTAACATACTAACAGACACTAACATACTAACAGACACTAACATACTATTAGACACTAACATACTATTAGACACTAACATACTATTAGACACTAACATACTATTAGACACTAACATACTATTAGACACTAACATACTAACAGACACTAACATACTAACAGACGCTAACAGACTATTAGACACTAACATACTATTAGACACTAACATACTATTAGACACTAACATACTAATAGACACTAACATACTATTAGACATAAACACACTAACATACTAATAGACACTAACACACTAACATACTATTAGACACTAACATACTAACAGACACTAACATACTATTAGACACTAACATACTATTAGACACTAACATACTATTAGACACTAACACACTAACAGACACTAACATACTAACAGACACTAACATACTATTAGACACTAACATACTATTAGACACTAACATACTATTAGTCACTAACATACTAATAGACACTAACATACTATTAGACACTAACACGCTAACATACTATTAGACACTAACACACTAACATACTATTAGACACTAACATACTATTAGACACTAACATACTATTAGACACTAACACACTAACAGACACTAACATACTATTAGACACTAACATACTAATAGACACTAACATACTATTAGACACTAACACACTAACATACTAATAGACACTAACACACTAACATACTATTAGACACTAACATACTAACAGACACTAACATACTATTAGACACTAACACACTAACAGACACTAACATACCATTAGACACTAACACACTAATATACTAATAGACACTAACATACTATTAGACACTAACATACTAATAGACACTAACATACTATTAGACACTAACATACTAATAGACACTAACATACTATTAGACACTAACATACTATTAGACACTAACATACTATTAGACACTAACACACTAACATACTATTAGACACTAACATACTAATAGACACTAACATACTAATAGACACTAACATACTATTAGTCACTAACATACTAATAGACACTAACATACTATTAGACACTAACACGCTAACATACTATTAGACACTAACACACTAACATACTATTAGACACTAACATACTATTAGACACTAACACACTAACAGACACTAACATACTATTAGACACTAACATACTAATAGACACTAACATACTATTAGACACTAACACACTAACATACTAATAGACACTAACACACTAACATACTATTAGACACTAACATACTAACAGACACTAACATACTATTAGACACTAACACACTAACAGACACTAACATACCATTAGACACTAACACACGAATATACTAATAGACACTAACATACTATTAGACACTAACATACTAATAGACACTAACATACTATTAGACACTAACATACTAATAGACACTAACATACTATTAGACACTAACATACTATTAGACACTAACATACTATTAGACACTAACACACTAACATACTATTAGACACTAACATACTAATAGACACTAACATACTAATAGACACTAACATACTATTAGACACTAACATACTAACAGACACTAACATACTAACAGACACTAACATACTATTAGACACTAACATACTATTAGACACTAACATACGATTAGACACTAACATACTAATAGACACTAACATACTATTAGACACTAACACACTAACATACTAATAGACACTAACACACTAACATACTATTAGACACTAACATACTAACAGACACTAACATACTATTAGACACTAACACACTAACAGACACTAACATACCATTAGACACTAACATACTATTAGACACTAACATACTATTAGACACTAACATACTATTAGACACTAACATACTAATAGACACTAACATACTATTAGACACTAACATACTATTAGACACTAACACACTAACATACTAATAGACACTAACATACTATTAGACACTAACATACTAATAGACACTAACATACTATTAGACACTAACACACTAACATACTATTAGACACTAACATACTAACAGACACTAACATACTATTAGACACTAACATAAAATTAGACACTAACATACTATTAGACACTAACATACTATTAGACACTAACACACTAACAGACACTAACATACTAACAGACACTAACATACTATTAGACACTAACATACTATTAGACACTAACAGACTATTAGACACTAACATACTATTAGACACTAACACACTAACATACTAATAGACACTAACACACTAACATACTATTAGACACTAACATACTAATAGACACTAACATACTAATAGACACTAACATACTAATAGACACTAACATACTATTAGACACTAACACACTAACATACTAATAGACACTAACACACTAACATACTATTAGACACTAACATACTAACAGACACTAACATACTAACAGACACTAACATACTATTAGACACTAACATACTATTAGACACTAACATACTATTAGACACTAACATACTAATAGACACTAACATACTATTAGACACTAACACACTAACATACTATTAGACACTAACACACTAACATACTATTAGACACTAACATACTATTAGACACTAACATACTATTAGACACGAACATACTATTAGACACTAACATACTATTAGACACTAACATACTATTAGACACTAACATACTATTAGACACTAACACACTAACAGACACTAACACACTAACATACTATTAGACACTAACATACTAATAGACACTAACATACTATTAGACACTAACACACTAACATACTATTAGACACTAACATACTAACATACCAATAGACACTAACATACTATTAGGCACTAACATACTATTAGACACTAACATACTATTAGACACTAACACACTAACATACTAATAGACACTAACATACTATTAGGCACTAACATACTATTAGACACTAACATACTATTAGACACTAACATACTAACATACTAATAGACACTAACATACTATTAGGCACTAACATACTATTAGACACTAACATACTATTAGACACTAACACACTAACATACTAATAGACACTAACATACTATTAGACACTAACATACTAATAGACACTAACATACTATTAGACACTAACACACTAACATACTATTAGACACTAATATACTAACAGACACTAACATACTATTAGACACTAACATAAAATTAGACACTAACATACTATTAGACACTAACATACTATTAGACACTAACACACTAACAGACACTAACATACTAACAGACACTAACATACTAATAGACACTAACATACTATTAGACACTAACATACTATTAGACACGAACATACTATTAGACACTAACATACTATTAGACACTAACATACTATTAGACACTAACATACTATTAGACACTAACATACTAATAGACACTAACATACTATTAGACACTAACACACTAACATACTATTAGACACTAACATACTAACATATCAATAGACACTAACATACTATTAGGCACTAACATACTATTAGACACTAACATACTATTAGACACTAACACACTAACATACTAATAGACACTAACATACTATTAGGCACTAACATACTATTAGACACTAACATACTATTAGACACTAACACACTAACATACCAATAGACACTAACATACTATTAGGCACTAACATACTATTAGACACTAACACACTAACATACTAATAGACACTAACATACTATTAGGCACTAACATACTATTAGACACTAACACACTATTAGACACTAACATACTATTAGACACTAACATACTATTAGACACTAACACACTAACATACCAATAGACACTAACATACTATTAGGCACTAACATACTATTAGACACTAACATACTATTAGACACTAACACACTAACATACTATTAGGCACTAACATACTATTAGACACTAACATACTATTAGACACTAACATACTAACATACTAATAGACTAACATACTATTAGGCACTAACATACTATTAGACACTAACATACTATTAGACACTAACACACTAACATACTAATAGACACTAACATACTATTAGACACTAACATACTAATAGACACAAACATACTATTAGACACTAACATACTATTAGACACTAACATACTATTAGACACTAACATACTATTAGACACTAACACACTAACATACTATTAGACACTAACATACTATTAGACACTAACATACTATTAGACACTAACACACTAACATACTATTAGACACTAACATACTAACATACTATTAGACACTAACATACTATTAGACACTAACATACTATTAGACACTAACATACTATTAGACACTAACATACTATTAGACACTAACACACTAACATACTATTAGACACTAACATACTAACATACTATTAGACACTAACATACTATTAGACACTAACACACTAACATACTATTAGACACTAACACACTAACATACTATTAGACACTAACATACTATTAGACACTAACATACTATTAGACACTAACATACTATTAGACACTAACATTCTATTAGACACTAACATACTATTAGACACTAACATACTATTAGACACTAACATACTATTAGACACTAACATACTATTAGACACTAACACACTAACATACACTAACATACACTAACATACTATTAGCCACTAACATACTATTAGACACTAACATACTATTAGACGCTAACATACTATTAGACACTAACACACTAACATACTATTAGACACTAACATACTATTAGACACTAACATACTATTAGACACTAACATACTATTAGACACTAACACACTAACATACTAACATACTATTAGACACTAACATACTATTAGACACTAACACACTATTAGACACTAACACACTAACATACTATTAGACACTAACACACTAACATACTATTAGACACTAACACACTAACATACTATTAGACACTAACACACTAACATACTATTAGACACTAACACACTAACATACTATTAGACACTAACACACTAACATACTATTAGACAATTTGTTTCCAGGTAAGTAGTGCACTGCACAAGACGGCTTGTAGGCGAATTAACGGCCCGTAGCCGGAAAAGAGTCTGCCCCTCCATGCGGATCAACCGAGGGTCAAATGGCTGACGTTCAAAAGAGTCTGCCCCTCCATGCGGATCAACCGAGGGTCAAATGGCTGACGTTCAAAAGAGTCTGCCCCTCCATGTGGATCAACCGAGGGTCAAATGGCTGACGTTCAAAAGAGTCTGCCCCTCCATGCGGATCAACCGAGGGTCAAATGGCTGACGTTCAAAAGAGTCTGCCCCTCCATGTGGATCAACCAAGGGTCAAATGGCTGACGTTCAAAAGAGTCTGCCCCTCCATGTGGATCAACCGAGGGTCAAATGGCTGACGTTCAAAAGAGTCTGCCCCTCCATGTGGATCAACCGAGGGTCAAATGGCTCATGTTCAAAAGAGTCTGCCCCTCCATGTGGATCAACCGAGGGTCAAATGGCTGACGTTCAAAAGAGTCTGCCCCTCCATGTGGATCAACCGAGGGTCAAATGGCTGACGTTCAAAAGTCTGCCCCTCCATGTGGATCAACCGAGGGTCAAATGGCTGACGTTCAAAAGAGTCTGCCCCTCCATGCGGATCAACCGAGGGTCAAATGGCTCATGTTCAAAAGAGTCTGCCCCTCCATGCGGATCAACCGAGGGTCAAATGGCTGACGTTCAAAAGAGTCTGCCCCTCCATGCGGATCAACCGAGGGTCAAATGGCTCATGTTCAAAAGAGTCTGCCCCTCCATGCGGATCAACCGAGGGTCAAATGGCTCATGTTCAAAAGAGTCTGCCCCTCCATGTGGATCAACCGAGGGTCAAATGGCTCACGTTCAAAAGAGTCTGCCTCTCCATGCGGCTCAACCGAGGGTCAAATGGCTCACGTTCAAAAGAGACGAGCCCCGCTTCGACCGGTGCTCCTCATGTCAAAGTGAAGAAATTCATTGAAGCGTGGTTAAAGGGAGGGAGTGATTGTGACTCTGTTATTAAGGGAGTCACAATCACTCCTGCCCTTTACCCGTGCTTCATTGAATTTCTTCACTTTGACATGAGGACACAAACCCTAACATACTAACAGACACTAATACGCTAACACAGACACTGACGCTAACGGACACTAACACAATAACGGACAGTAACACACTAACGGACACTATTAGACACTCAAACACTAACAGACACTAACAGGAGGATTCCTTCAACATGCTCTAGCACATCACAACTAACTAGCGATTCCACATCGGATACTCACTGTCGGTCTCGCAGGCAACCGTGCCGTCGTTGGGGCAGAAGCGGGTCTCTACCTTGCGTCGTCCGATCTGCAGCTCGTGGGGGTCTGCCAGCTGGGCGCGGCACATGTAGCGCATCCTCTGCTCCTGGCGTGCCCCGCCCTGGGTCATGTTGATGGGCATCCACGGGGTCCAGGGGGTGTTCCTCTTTACCTCTGGACATGCCTCCAGGTTACACGCCTTGTACTCCTGTAGGGGGAGGGTTGAGGGGGAGAGAGAAGAAAGAGAGAGAGAAAGAGAGGTCTTTATTATAAAAGCATAGCTATATGGGTGCTGAGGGGGGGGGACAATTCTGCATCTCATCTTTGGCAAAAAAAGGTAGTTGTTTAATTAAGAACAGTATCTTGCAGGATTCAATAGTTGGAATTGTAAGAGTTGTTGCCGTGTCCCTTTCTCTGCCATTGTCATTGTAATGGAACCCAGAAAGAACAAAAACCTGTCCTCAAACATTTACATTAAAAGGTGCAAAGTTATGGGAAAAGACACAAAACATCCACATCCAATTAAATACACTGCTCAAAAAAATAAAAGGAACACTAAAATAACACATCCTAGATCTGAATGTACTGTCAGTTCAGAGCCAAATAGCATGGATGTTTACATAGATTTTTTTGTAGTGTCTTTCCAATAGGTGATATATTTTTATTTTTGCTTTATGATGATTTGGTTGTGCCAGATTTATATATACTGCTCAAAAAATAAAGGGAACACTAAAATAACACATCCTAGATCTGAATGAATGAAATAATCATATTAAATACTTTTTTCTTTACATAGTTGAATGTGCTGACAACAAAATCACACAAAAATTATCAATGGAAATCAAATTTATCAACCCATGGAGGTCTGGATTTGGAGTCACACTCAAAATTGAAGTGGAAAACCACACTACAGGCTGATCCAACTTTGATGTAATGTCCTTAAAACAAGTCAAAATGAGGCTCAGTAGTGTGTGTGGCCTCCACGTGCCTGTATGACCTCCCTACAACGCCTGGGCATGCTCCTGATGAGGTGGCAGATGGTCTCCTGAGGGATCTCCTCCCAGACCTGGACTAAAGCATCCGCCAACTCCTGGACAGTCTGTGATGTCCCAGGTGTGCTCAATTGGATTCAGGTCTGGGGAACGGGCGGGCCAGTCCATAGCATCAATGCCTTCCTCTTGCAGGAACTGCTGACACACTCCAGCCACATGAGGTCTAGCATTGTCTTGCATTAGGAGGAACCCAGGGCCAACCGCACCAGCATATGATCTCACAAGGGGTCTGAGGACCATGACTGACCCACCGCCAAACCAGTCATGCTGGAGGATGTTGCAGGCAGCAGAACGTTCTCCACGGCGTCTCCAGACTCTGTCACGTCTGTCACATGTGCTCAGTGTGAACCTGCTTTCATCTGTGAAGAGCACAGTGCGCCAGTGGCGAATTTGCCAAACTTGGTGTTCTCTGGCAAATGCCAAACGTCCTGCACGGTGTTGGGCTGTAAGCACAACCCCCACCTGTGGACGTCGGGCCCTCATACCACCCTCATGGAGTCTGTTTCTGACCGTTTGAGCAGACATATGCACATTTGTGGACTGCTGGAGGTCATTTTGCAGGGCTCTGGCAGTGCTCCTCCCGCTCCTCCTTGCACAAAGGCGGAGGTAGCGGTCCTGCTGCTGGGTTGTTGCCCTCCTACGGCCTCCTCCACGTCTCCTGATGTACTGGCCTGTCTCCTGGTAGCACCTCCATGCTCTGGACACTACGCTGACAGACACAGCAAACCTTCTTGCCACATCTCGCATTGATGTCCCATCCTGGATGAGCTGCACTACCTGAGCCACTTGTGTGGGTTGTAGACTCCGTCTCATGCTACCACTAGAGTGAAAGCACCGCCAGCATTCAAAAGTGACCAAAACATCAGCCAGGAAGCATAGGAACTGATAAGTGGTCTGTGGTCACCACCTGCAGAACCACTCCTTTATTGGGGGTGTCTTGCTAATTGCCTATAATTTCCACCTGTTGTCTATTCCATTTGCACAACAGCATGTGAAATTTATTGTCAATCAGTTTTGCTTCCTAAGTGGACAGTTTGATTTCACAGAAGTGTGATTGACTTGGAGTTTCATTGTGTTGTTTAAGTGTTCCCTTTATTTTTTTGAGCAGTGTATTTTCCTTTATCAAATAACATAAAAAAAATGTTTTGTGCAGTATTAATCTACATCCTTACAAACCACTTAATGTGGTCATCTAGGTTTGTACCTGTAGATTGTCCATCACCATGAAGAAAAACAATGTATAATACAGTAATTGAGTACATTGAGGCATCAGGTGGTTTGTGAGGATATAATGTGATGATGTGGCTCAGTTAGTAGATGGTGCATGGTGCTTGCAATGCTAGGGTTATGGGTTAAATTCCCATAGGGGACCAGCATGAAAAAGTCTGAAAATGTATGCACTCACTACTGTACATTCCTCTGGATAAGAGTGTCTATGGAAAAGGAATGAATAGACCATTTCAGTTCTCACATAGAAATAAGCTGCGGGCCTCCAGAGTGGCGCAGCAGTCTAAGGCACTGTGCTGCGGTGTCACTACAGCCTGGAGTTCGATCCCATAGGACGGTGTAAAATTGGCCCAGTGTTGTCTGTGTTAGGGGAGGGTTTGGCTGGGAGGGGTTTATTTGGCTCATTGCGCTCTAGCAACTCCTTGTGGTGGGCCAGGAACCTGCAGGCTGACTTCGGTCCTCAGTTGAACTGTGTTTCCTCTGACACATTGGTGTGGCTGGCTTCTGGGTTAAGCGAGCAGGTGTTAAGAAGAGTGTCATGTTTTGTAGGACACATGACACAACCTTTGCTTTTCCCCAAGCCCGTTGTGGAGTTGCAGTGATGAGACAAGATCGTAATTGGATATCAAGTATTTTTATATTCCACAAGTATAAAATGAACTGTTTTGTACATATAATTATCAGACTCAAGTTACAAATGCTGGTAAACACTCAAATACATTTAGTCTACATTTCTTCACAAAAATAGTGCACTGGGACTTTACTAGTCCAATATGTTCAGCGCAGGCAAAACATTTTTTGGGGGGAGAATAAATGCTGCATTTATTAACAATGACCAACACAATTCCAGCCAAAATAGAAGATTGTAAGAAATACTGTAGCCTACTATTACTATATCCAACCCAACTAGATTTGTTGCCAGTAACATGTATCCCAGTGTTTTAATTTTAATTTTTGACCTGCGACTCCCAAAAAAGAGTGGTACAAAACTTGCGACCCCCACACATGCACATGGAAGTGTGCGCACAATCGTTTGCGCAAATGTAGCCAGCCATAAACTGTGATTTATTTTCAAAACGCAAGATAGGCTACAGAAATAAACTGCCTTTTACACCTGCATTTGGTGCTGAAAGTCATTCATGTTAGCAGCCAATATCAACTAGCGATATATTATCTCACTTCTCCGGAGTCCAGAGCAGGGCCATAGTTTCCAATACATTTTAAGAAAGTTTTTACTATTTTCTACATTGTAAATGTAGAATATGAAATCATGTAGTAACCAAAAAAGTGTTAAACAAATCAAAATATATTTATATTTGAGATTCTTCAAAGTAGCCACCCTTTGCCTTGACAGCTTTGCACACTCTTGGCATTCTCTCTATCAGCTTCACCTGGAAGGCTTTTCCAACAGTCTTGAAGGAGTTCCCACATTTGCTGAGCGCTTGTTGGCTGCTTTTCCTTCACTCTGCGGTTCAACTCATCCTAAACCATCTCAATTGGGTTGAGGTCGGGTGTTTGTGGAGGCCAGGTCAACCAGAGCAAAATCCAACACCTACTTGTAGTGAATGTTGCAGGATCTGATGGAAAGCATGTTGTGTCCGTACCGCTCCATCACTTTGGAGGGCAGCCTGCCTGCAGAAGCTTGTTGGCTGCCGAGTAGACCTGTGCTTCCTCACAAATATCTTCATAAATTCACCAGAATATGTTACATCGTAATTCCATAATACTGAAGTCAGTGCGATGTTACAGCTGCTTATCTTTAGACACATTGCCAGTACCACCTAAATTAGGCCTATCTGAAATAAGAAAAGTACCAATAAAATTGCCAGGTAGCCTATTATAGTTCTGGTAAAGATGAGTCAGTAGTAGATAAACTGTATTTTATATGGATGATAAATGTAGACCTATCTGTTTATTCCAGGAAAAACTGGAGGAAATTCTTTCTGGTCACTAATCTGGATATGCACACAGTCCTTTGTGCTGATTAATGGTCCTTGGTCAACAATCAAGACACAACTTTTTGGTTCTGAAACATAGATGAGAATTTAACAACGGCATGCGGTAGGTTCAGAACAACAACAACAACCAATTTGTAAAAAATAATTTTACAAACCTTTTTGGTTAAATTCTACCATCAACAAAAAGTGCACTTTGAGGACTGGAAGGGCTAAGGGGCGCCTCTCAGGCTCACATACAGGTCCAGAGCAGCTCTGTGAGCCAAGAGGTGTGTGTATGTGTGTGTGTGTGTGTGTGTGTGTGTGTGTGCATGCATCCGTCTGTCCGTCCATCCATATCTTACCAGTGCGCAGCCTGGGCAGCTGTTCCCATTCTCACAGCTCCTGACCCTGGAGTGGACCCCACCTCCACACTCAGCACTGCACTTAGTCCAAGAACCCCACGGGGACCAGAAGATAGGCTGGGGACATGACACACCCTCGTTACAGAACCTAGAGAGGGGAGGAGAGGAGACGGAACGGGAGGGTAGAAACTGATATCTATTTTGGAAGAAATGTAAATGTGTCTTCTGCCTTACACGGTGAGAGGCACTGGCATGTGTAAGAAGGCTGATATTTACCTAAGACCATCATGCCCAAAAAGATACTGAGGGCCAATACTGTTACTGAAAAGTGCAAAACACGTCTCATCAATTAATTATAATTATCCTTTCTTAGTAAATCACCTATACATGTTTGAGAGTTTTGCTCTTTTGAGTCAAGCGAACACGTTCATTATCCAGCAAAAAAATGACATAACCATTACATAACCAACATTTGTTCACAAATAGATCTGCCATCTCCCCCTCTCCTCTTACCTTTCGTCCCTGACGGGGCCCACACACACGCGACCACCGTGACGGGGCGACGGGTTGTTGCAGGAGCGCTGGCGCATCTCAAACCCCGTTCCACAGGTGGTGCTGCACTGTCCCCATGACGACCAGGGGGTCCAGCCTCCGTTTCTACGGCAACAGAAATGTGATGTTATAGGAGGTTCAAAGAATGCTGTAGCGCCGTGGGGAAACCAGTTTCAAGATTGAGACATCCAATAAGTACATCCAATAAGTCCAATGAGTCCAAAAGGAAACGATGGCTTGATGAGTACAGAGTAAAACGTTTATTTGTAGAATCTAAAATAAAAAGTTTCAGGTAAAAAACGGTTCCAATATTCCAGGTAAACGAAAAAAGATTACAGAATGTTTTGTACCAAAGATATTTTCCCTAAAATATGCATTATAGAAGAACAAATTTGTAAGTGCTTAAGATTCCGTACAATCTCTTTAAGCACTCAACACACTTATGAATATGGCCCTAATTTGGGATTCTGAGAGGGAAGCAAAACCACTTGCTCAGGAGCTAAATGTGACACCAGAAACACATTCTTCAATCTGCTTAAGTGCTCTGTTCCTCTGAAAGCATTTCTCAATTTTCAATAGCCACTTCCAGACAGACAGACATATGAGGCTGCGTCTGAAACAGCACCGTATCCCTTATGTACTGCACTACTTTTGACCAGAGTTCATGAGTAGTACACTATATAGGGAATGGGTTGTTATTTCACACCCTAAATTAGATGGTGGTTGGTGGTTAGGGTGGCAAAATTCCTGTAACTTTCCCCAAATTACCAGGTTTTCCAGAAATCCTGCTTGGAAGGAAGGAAGAAGCAGGAAATACGCAATCCTCCAATCAGGATCTATATAAATCCCTATTTCTTTTACATACCTGGAACAGTTGGAGACTTCGATGGTGGGCCCCTCACAGTTCCTCCCACCACAGCGAGCTGGAGGGTTGTCACACTGCCTGGAGCGACACAGACAGGTGCTGGTGCCTTCGCCATCGTCGTTGCTGCATTGTTGCCACGCTGCCCAGGGTCCAAAGCCGCCAATGGTGATCTGGTTCCTCAGCTGAAAATCCACACAGGGCAGAGAGAGAGAGATAAGAGTGTCAGGGAATTTACTGGATATCATTAATCATGTGACAATAACCTTGACACAGGAAAACTGTTATTTTACCTTTATTTAATCAGGAAAGACACCTGAGGCTAAAAATATTTTCCAAGGGCAACCTGGACAAACTGAGTCCCCAAGGCAAAACAAAATGTTACAATGTTAAACTGTCAGACTACTACTGTACTGTATATGACCAGAGTCCACAGGAGAGACCAGGCAGAGTGGAGGTATTCTAGGTTGTCAGACAGCCAGCAGTGACGCAGGCAGCCCCAGGGGCTTACCAGTGACAATATTGACACCTAGGGAAATAACAAAACGAGTGGGGTAGGGGGAATTGGGGGTCCCTGTTGGCACTTACCGGACACACAGTGATGTTCTGACTCCACTGGCTCATGTTAGAGCTATCCTCCAGGGTGGTGCATCGCCTCTGTTTCCTGTCCCAGCCACAGTATGGGTCCCGGGCCTCCAGGCATAGCCTACAGGGGGCAAGAGAGATGGAGGAGAGGGGGAGGGATAGGGAGAGGGAGATGGTGAAAGAGAGAGCAGTCAGTCAAAGCAGTAAACACAAGCAAAGAACACCCACCAGCCCTGTGAGGCTGTCCCACTAAACCATGTACAAATAAACTCACTCTCCCTACAGGCACACAGCCCGTACCCCTGTGATTCCTAAACTAAGGAGCGTCTGACTAGAGGTAAACAATTCAGTGCCCCCCCCCCACACACACACACACACAGCCGTGCAGCAACCAAACATCGATGAAATATGCAAGTTCCCAGTAAAACAGGAGCTTAATGAGGGGTAATTAAATCTAAACATCTAAATAAAGTTAGGCCGTGGGAGACAGGGAGTGAGAGGGAGTGAGAGAAAGATGGGGAGGGAAAGAGAGAGCTGGAGAGAGAGAGACTAAAAGTGCAGAGAGAGCAAAAGAGAGCGAAAGAGAAAAGAGAGGGAAATAGAGAGAAAGAGAGAACTTATTGTAATAAACACATCAGTCCTTACTGCCCTGTACCAACTCCTGACTGCCTCCCTCGCAGACCTGGGTTCAATAGTATTTGATATAATTTCAAACACTTGATAGAGCTGGTCTGTTGCTGTAGAACCAATAGAAAAGTACCAACAAGTTCCAGGCAGGCTAAAGCAAATGCTTGAAGTATTTGAAAGATCTCAGATACTATTTGAACCCATATATGCTCCTTATTTCCTGCCTGTACTACCTCTTTACAGCCCCCTTAGCTAGCAGAGAGAAAGAAAGAGAATTATATTCTTGGCACCAGCCCCCTTGGTTTATTTGAGTGGGGCCTCTGGTGTTTCAGCTAGGAGGTCTAAGCATCACTTTGTGTTGTTACAGAACACACAGCCAAGCCCGAGCCAAGTCCTGCAGTGGGGAAGGTGTTTTAGGAGTTAGTGCTGAGCTGACATATTGTATCAACCTGCATCAGAGATGGCCTGACTCAGAGCTAGAGGGAGAGAGAGGCTATGGGAAGGGATCCATGTTGTTGTGGTGTTGTTGTTGTGGTGACATCAGAGATATGGGAACGCTTCTGCTACACCATAGCTTTAAATGAGTGGTAAGTGAGAGGGTGAAGACCTGGCAAGCATAACATGTTGATTACGTTTAGCTGCCTCACCAAGCACTGTTAGTGTGCATTCTGTTTAGTCAGACACATAATGCTGCTTACAGACAGACTAAACACTCACACGTAAGAAGCCAGGTGGATGTGCATAATAATTCATTGTAAAGCAGATCTCTTTCTTAGAGGAGGATAATATCTAAGAGCATGGTGCAGATTTGAGGTCCAATTACCCTCCGTTACAGTAAGCCAGAAGTCAGGCCCGAGGACACACACCCACCCTCAGGGCGCACACCTCAAAGCTAAAATGCCTTCAGCTGAAAGAGTTTACTCTGGACCCATTAATTACAGTGAAGAAATCACACACACACACACACACACACACACACACACACACACACACACACACACAGCGATGAAAGCCAGCCATCCATGTAAGCTCTTAAGACTACGAAAATGCGTCAGCTTGAAAAGAATGCTGACTTGACGTTTTTTGACGAGCGCAGTGAGTGAGAGGGGCAGTGGAGGACGGGTTTACCAGAGAGAAAAGGAGAGCCACCCTGCAGTACAAACATCACCGCAGGGCAGGGCATGCCAACCGTCCCGTCTGCTCACCTTACTCATGCCAGCTTACTGTAACAATGGGCCTCATAGGAATTCTTTAGATTAAGAGATTGGGGGTAATCCCGATCTCTCTCTGTCTCTTTCTCTCTCACATGCACGCACATACAAGCATGCACATACACAAACACACACACACAGTGTGGACAGTAAGCTAAACCCACTAGTCTACACTGTAAATCGTACAAAAAAAAGGGTGCTGTCCAGAATCTAAAATGGTTATTTGGCTGTCCCCATAGGAGAACCCTCTTTCCACTCCTCAGTGGAAAAGGTCCTTCATGGAAGCAAAAAGGTTCTAACTGGAATCAAAAAGTGTTCTTCGAAGAGTTCTCCTATGGGGTTATCCGAACAACCATTTTAGGTTCTAGATCGCACCTTTTTTTGTAGGATTTACAGTGAGGGTTTAGCTCCGATCCCATCTGACCTTTCTCCAGCTGCATCAACTGTTGGCCAGCCAAAGCTCACAGGGCATTGTAAAAGTACAGGAGATCAGCCAGCCAGCTACAGACAAGGCTCTGATGTAGGCTCTGTAAGGGATGAAGTGGGAGCAGGTACACTCAGAAAAGTAGAACCATGTATGGTTCTTCAGTTTGTCCCCATAAGGGAACCCTTTTTGGTGCTAGGTAGATCCCTTTACAGAGTCACATTATGTGGCTTGAGAAGTTGTTTTGCTCCTGCTTTTCAGGCCACATCAGGCCTGCAAGTCACATTATGCTGGTTTGCAAAGTGATGTCTTATTCCTATTGGAATCCAGCCAGGGTTAGGATAGCCAACAAGTGAAATGTTTTATCACTGCATTCACAATGACTGCCAGCATAGGGCAGATTAAATACTGAGACTACCTCAATCATCTAAACTGGAATAACCATCTCAGTCACATGTGCAATAAGTCAAATTAGATCAACCAATTAAAAAAAAAAACTTTATTTGGCCTCCCGGGTGGCGCAGTGGTTAAGGGTGCAGCGCCAGCTGTGCCATCAGAGACTCTGGGTTCGCGCCCAGGCTCTGTCGTAACCGGCCGCGACCGGCACAATTGGCCCAGCGTCACCCGGGTTGGCCGGTATGGATGTCCTTGTCTCATCTCGCACCAGCGCAGTGCACGCAGTGCAAGGTTGTTTCCTCTGACACATTGGTGCGGCTGGTTTCCGGGTTGGATGTGCACTGTTTTAAGAAGCAGGCTTGTTTGGGTTATGACTTTCAACCTTCGTCTCTCCCGAGCCCGTACGGAAGTTGTAGCGATGAGACAAGATTGGATACCATGAAATTGGGGAGAAAAAAAAAAAAAAAACTTTATTTAACTAGAACAAATTCTTATTTTCAATGACGGCCTAGGAACAGCGCCTTGTTCAGGGGCAGAACGACAGCATTTTACATTGTCAGCTCAGGGATTCGATCTTGCAACCTTTCGGTTACTAGTCTAACGCTCTAACCACTAGCTGCCGCCCAATGATGTGTATGTGTGTGTGTGTGTGTGTGTTTCAATGACTGTGAGAAGACTAAGGGAGATATAAAGGTTACATGAAAGAGAGAAGGCTTCTGTATGGTTCTGACACCAACCCAAGATATTTAATTCACCGGCCTCTTTTACTGGTGACATAGCACACTATATCAAAACAGCGAAGCCTCAAAACAAAACACGGGCTGTTCAATTTTAAACAGAGCGACTGGATAAACCAAACGATAAAACAATGTGGCTTGGCTGTCGACAGACAGCTTGTGATAAATCTCCAGAGTTCGCCAGGGGGCTTAATGGACATTTTAAAAGGGATTGTGAGAGCTGTAAACCTGCTGTCCTTTACTAGGCCTTTTAATAGAACGTCATAAAGACAGCAGTTATCACTTTCCGTTTAACTGCAAATCATGACCTCATAATTGTAAACAAGACAGAGACAGACAGACAGGTTGTGTAAATATTCTGATTAGAAATGTAAGCTGTCATAGCCAATAGGCATATTGGGGACGTCTGAAATGCAAATGGCGGGCAGATTCCTGAATGTACCCCCCCCCCCCCCAGGGGACAGGCCAGCTTTAAGGCTTCCTCATCCCAGAAGAGAGGCTCTGTACCTGGGGCTTCCCTCCAGCCTGCGCTGGGCTGCTCTGACGTGCCGGCCATGGTTCATCATAAACCTTTGGCCAGATAAATCCCCCGGTTTAGCGTAGCGTTACACGCTAATCGCAGCTCAGGATCCAATTAGCCTCATAGCACCGTGCTAGAGGGCTGGGGAGGGCTGAAACGTCCAGAAGCAGAAAGATGGCTGCCTGCCAGAAGGAGCCTTCTGCCTACTGAGTTGTCCTCCTGTCTGCTGCGCTGTCCTTCCTCTATCCCTCTTCTACTGTCCTATGGGGGAAGGGGGGGGGGGGGGGGGGGGGGTGTGATGGTCACCTCACTGATACTAAACTACAGTGCACACATAGTAGCAGGAGACAGAGACAGAGAGAGAGAAAGGTGTGAGACAGAGAGAGACAGAGAGAGAGAGAGAGGTGTGAGAGAGAGAGAAAGAGGTGTGTGGGAGAGAGAGAGAGACAGAGAGAGAGAGGAGAAGGCAGAGCAGACGGTACAACCTCACTGAAAAAATAGGGAAAGTTTGTAAGCATTTCGGCAGCTGGGAGGGTGTGAGGCAGGTTAAGACAAACTGCCTGCCCAAATAAAGGCTGAAGGGGGAAAAAGGAGAAAGATGGAAGGAGGGAGAAAGAGGGAGAGAGGGAAAGAATGTGTAAAAGAGAGGGGGATAGAGAGAGAGAGTGAGTGAGAGAGGGATAGAGAGAGAAATATAAATGCTTTTAATATTTGGGGTTTGCCAGAGAGGAGAGCCCGTTAAAAGCAAAAACATTCTGCACCAGTGATGAATACGTACACTTTGTGATTACTTCCCCCTCTCCCCTCACTCTCTCTCTCTCAATCCCCCTCTCCCCTCCTCCCCTCACTCTCTCTCTCAATCCCCCTCTCCCCTCCTCCCCTCACTCTCTCTCTCTCAATCCCCCCTCTCCCTTCCTCCCCTCACTCTCTCTCTCGCAATCCCCCTCTCCCCATCCTCCCCTCACTCTCTCTCAATCCCCCTCTCCCCTCCTCCCCTCACTCTCTCTCTCTCTCTCTCAATCTCCCTCTCCCCTCCTCCCCTCACTCTCTCAATCCCCCTCTCCCCTCCTCCCCTCACTCTCTCTCTCTCAATCCCCCTCTCCCCTCCTCCCCTCACTCTCTCTCTCTCTCTCAATCCCCCCTCTCCCCTCCTCCCCTCACTCTCTCTCTCTCAATCCCTCTCCCTAACAATCCCTCCCTCTCCATCTCTCTCAATCCCCCTCTCCCCTCCTCCCCTCACTCAATCCCCCCTCTCCCTAACAATCCCTCCCTCTCCATCTCTCTATCCCCTCTCTCCCCCATTCTCTCTCTCCCCCTTCTCCCTCTTTGTCCATGGCTCCCTGGTGTGTTCCTGGGAGTGGAGTGTTCATACAGGCTTAACAGCACTGTGTTTTAGAACCCTGTTGACAGGCTGGCGGCAGCATCAACAGACCATAAATTGTCTCTGCTAAGGACCAGTGGGTGGAATTTAAGTTCTTCTCACACAGACAATAAAACACTGGATTTATTCAGGGCTCCTGGGACGCTCTGGAGATGTTAAGGCCAGAATACTATATATAAAGAGGTTATTATTGTCCCCAGGGCCCAACCTCAGGACTCAATGCTGATGACCAGGGTTTATAAGATAAAAAAATGCCCATGGGCAACAAAATAAACTTGAGAATTGAATAGTTCCCACCTGTAAAAGCAAATAACTATTATTTTGCCTGAGGGTCTGTGAAATAGAGCTGTAGACATTTATTTTTATTTCACCTTTATTTAACTAGCCAAGTCAGTTAAGAACAAATTCTTATTTTCAATGACGGCCTAGGAACAGTGGGTTAACTGCCTGTTCAGTTGTCAGCTCAGGGATTTGAACTTGCAACCTTCTGGTTACTAGTCCAACGCTCTAACCACTAGGCTACCCTGCCGCCCCACTAGGCTACCCTTGCTATCCACAAATGGTCTGATTGTGAAAATAATTTCATAAACAATGAAAACACCTGAAGTTCCCTGAGCTAGAGAGGATCAGGAAATCATTGAACTTCTACACTGGAAAAATGAGCTGGTCATGTTCATGGTGAACACACCGAGACAGCCACTTTGTGGTTTCATGATGTTGTTATAAACTCCTGCAGCACAGGCCCACTAATCTGCTACCTCCCCTGACTGGCTAGTTGCAGCTATGGTAGTGCTGTAAATCACAAAGCAAGCAAAACTCCCACTCCTACTCTGTCTTCACCTTCACCACCTAAACATCAAGGGTACTACACTTAAGAGGTTGGCAGGGAAGTAGGGGTAAGTGGTTAGCATCTCAGGGCTTCTATCTTGATTTAACACATTCACAACATTATTACGCCACCTCCCAATCCTGCCATTGAGCTGTATGTATGGACCTGGAACACCTTGCCTCAGTGAAAGTGTTGACAGAGCTACTTTGCTGGCGCAGCTTGGCTACAACGTATCACTACCATGCAAACAACACTGCAGCCGCTGCAGAATAAATAAGGCTACTTACTTACAGAAAGTGGAGGTGAGAGAGGGAGAGAGCGCGAGTTCGAGAGGGAAAACACAGAGAGAAGGAGAGAGAGAGAGATTGAGAGTGGAGGTGGAGGCTGTACTTAGCAGTAGGTAGTGGCCATTGGGGAGGTCAGATGTCATTTTCACTAACAGAGGGCAGACTACACCACCTCTGTAGGCGGTGCAGCACATAGCAGTAAGTCACCACTAAACAGACAACACTGTGCAAAGCAATATGGCTGATTTGATCCCTAAACAGACACCAGGCACACTGTACCGTTCAAAGCTGTACACATTAGCTGAGCATACAAAACATTAGGAACACCTTCCTAATATTGAGTTGCACCCCCTTTTGCCCTCAGAACAGCCTCAATTCGTTGGGGCATGGACTCTACAAGGTGTTGAAAGCGTTCCACATGGATGCTGGCCCATGCTGACTCCAATGCTTCCCACAGTTGTGTCAAGTTGGCTGGATGTCCTTTGGGTGGTGGACCACTCTTGATATACACGGGAAACTGTTGAGTGTGAAAAACCCAGTAGCATTGCAGTTCTTGACCCTCAAACTGGTGCGCCTGGCACCTACCACCATACCCCGTTCAAAGGCACTTACAATCTTTGTCTTGTCCGTTCACCCCCTGAATGGCCACAGATATAAAAAATATCATAATAACAGCACTTAAACATTAGGAGTTTTCCCAGTGATGTATTTCCATTAACATCCTATCCATTCATGCTAATATAGGGGGCAAAGACAGAACCAATCATTTCCTTCTCTGGCTGAACACTAGTATAGTACTGCCATTCATGTGGTAACAGAGGAAGGATCCTTTTCCAGAGCGAGGGGTTATCTCTGTAAAAAAAACGGATAACTTTAGACTTCAAAATAAACCATGCCATGGCCTCTGTAGTTTTTCTACACAAGACTGCTCCACAGAAACCTCCATTGTGTCACACAGAGGGGGCTGAAGAAGCCAATATGAATTGATGTATTGCTGTAGTTCCACTAGTTATTATGAGGTTTCATTATGAAAGGCTGTATGTGTGAATGGGACTGGGATGGCCACCCACAGATCAGGCTAGGCCACTGACCGACTGGAGAACAGCCTGGCCGGCTCAGCCAGACAGACAGACAGCAGGACAATGTGTTTTGTCACCCCACCTGGTGGGTGTCCTTCATAAGACCCACTGACATCCGCCACGCCTACGGAGAAAGAGGGGGACAGAGAAAGGGAGAGGTCTTTGGATAATCCAATTCAGAAAGACATAACCTCTTTATAGGCTTCTGGCAGAGTGTTGTTGTCCTGGGACTGTCTCCTGCAGACTGATTTATTAACACAGAGGCAGAGTGTTGTTGTCCTGGGGCTGTCTCCTGCAGGCTGATGTATTAACACAGAGGAAGAGTGTTGTTGTCCTCTGACTGTCTCCTGCAGACTGATTTATTAACACAGAGGCAGAGTGTTGTTGTCCTGGGACTGTCTCCTGCAGACTGATTTAATAACACAGAGGCAGAGTGTTGTTGTCCTGGGGCTGTCTCCTGCAGACTGATTTAATAACACAGAGGCAGAGTGTTGTTGTCCTGGGACTCTCTCCTGCAGACTGATTTAATAACACAGAGGCAGAGTGTTGTTGTCCTGGGGCTGTCTCCTGCAGACTGATTTAATAACAAAGAGGTAGAGTGTTGTTGTCCTGGGACTGTCTCCTGCAGACTGATTTAATAACACAGAGGTAGAGTGTTGTTGTCCTGGGACTGTCTCCTGCAGACTGATTTAATAACAAAGAGGCAGAGTGTTGTTGTCCTCTGACTGTCTCCTGCAGACTGATTTAATAACACAGAGGCAGAGTGTTGTTGTCCTGGGACTGTCTCCTGCAGACTGATTTAATAACAAAGAGGTAGAGTGTTGTTGTCCTGGGACTGTCTCCTGCAGACTGATTTAATAACACAGAGGCAGAGTGTTGTTGTCCTGGGACTCTCTCCTGCAGACTGATTTAATAACAAAGAGGCAGAGTGTTGTTGTCCTGGGACTGTCTCCTGCAGACTGATTTAATAACAAAGAGGTAGAGTGTTGTTGTCCTGGGACTGTCTCCTGCAGACTGATTTAATAACAAAGAGGTAGAGTGTTGTTGTCCTGGGACTGTCTCCTGCAGACTGATTTAATAACAAAGAGGTAGAGTGTTGTTGTCCTGGGGCTGTCTCCTGCAGACTGATTTAATAACACAGAGGCAGAGTGTTGCTGTCCTGGGACTCTCTCCTGCAGACTGATTTAATAACAAAGAGGCAGAGTGTTGTTGTCCTGGGACTGTCTCCTGCAGACTGATTTAATAACAAAGAGGTAGAGTGTTGTTGTCCTCTGACTGTCTCCTGCAGACTGATTTAATAACAAAGAGGTAGAGTGTTGTTGTCCTGGGACTGTCTCCTGCAGACTGATTTAATAACAAAGAGGTAGAGTGTTGTTGTCCTGGGGCTGTCTCCTGCAGACTGATTTAATAACACAGAGGCAGAGTGTTGTTGTCCTGGGACTGTCTCCTGCAGACTGATTTAATAACAAAGAGGCAGAGTGTTGTTGTCCTGGGGCTGTCTCCTGCAGACTGATTTAATAACAAAGAGGTAGAGTGTTGTTGTCCTGGGACTGTCTCCTGCAGACTGATTTAATAACAAAGAGGTAGAGTGTTGTTGTCCCGGGACTGTCTCCTGCAGACTGATTTAATAACACAGAGGCAGAGTGTTGTTGTCCTGGGACTGTCTCCTGCAGACTGATTTAATAACAAAGAGGCAGAGTGTTGTTGTCCTGGGGCTGTCTCCTGCAGACTGATTTAATAACACAGAGGTAGAGTGTTGTTGTCCTGGGACTGTCTCCTGCAGACTGATTTAATAACACAGAGGCAGAGTGTTGTTGTCCTGGGACTCTCTCCTGCAGACTGATTTAATAACAAAGAGGCAGAGTGTTGTTGTCCTGGGGCTGTCTCCTGCAGACTGATTTAATAACAAAGAGGTAGAGTGTTGTTGTCCTGGGACTGTCTCCTGCAGACTGATTTAATAACAAAGAGGTAGAGTGTTGTTGTCCTGGGACTGTCTCCTGCAGACTGATTTAATAACACAGAGGCAGAGTGTTGTTGTCCTGGGACTGTCTCCTGCAGACTGATTTAATAACAAAGAGGCAGAGTGTTGTTGTCCTGGGGCTGTCTCCTGCAGACTGATTTAATAACACAGAGGTAGAGTGTTGTTGTCCTGGGACTGTCTCCTGCAGACTGATTTAATAACACAGAGGCAGAGTGTTGTTGTCCTGGGACTCTCTCCTGCAGACTGATTTAATAACAAAGAGGCAGAGTGTTGTTGTCCTGGGACTGTCTCCTGCAGACTGATTTAATAACAAAGAGGTAGAGTGTTGTTGTCCTGGGACTGTCTCCTGCAGACTGATTTAATAACACAGAGGCAGAGTGTTGTTGTCCTGGGACTGTCTCCTGCAGACTGATTTAATAACAAAGAGGTAGAGTGTTGTTGTCCTCTGACTGTCTCCTGCAGACTGATTTAATAACAAAGAGGTAGAGTGTTGTTGTCCTGGGACTGTCTCCTGCAGACTGATTTAATAACAAAGAGGTAGAGTGTTGTTGTCCTGGGACTGTCTCCTGCAGACTGATTTAATAACAAAGAGGTAGAGTGTTGTTGTCCTGGGGCTGTCTCCTGCAGACTGATTTAATAACACAGAGGCAGAGTGTTGTTGTCCTGGGACTGTCTCCTGCAGACTGATTTAATAACAAAGAGGCAGAGTGTTGTTGTCCTGGGGCTGTCTCCTGCAGACTGATTTAATAACACAGAGGCAGAGTGTTGTTGTCCTGGGACTGTCTCCTGCAGACTGATTTAATAACACAGAGGCAGAGTGTTGTTGTCCTGGGACTGTCTCCTGCAGACTGATTTAATAACAAAGAGGCAGAGTGTTGTTGTCCTGGGGCTGTCTCCTGCAGACTGATTTAATAACAAAGAGGTAGAGTGTTGTTGTCCTGGGGCTGTCTCCTGCAGACTGATTTAATAACAAAGAGGTAGAGTGTTGTTGTCCTGGGACTGTCTCCTGCAGACTGATTTAATAACACAGAGGCAGAGGGCTGAGACACAGAATAGCCTGGGATTGCAATGACAAACAATATGCAAAGACAGAAAATAGAACCATGTCAATTTCTGTGTAAATCCTGTTTGTGTCTTTATCTATGGCTGTGAAATGTATGCATTCTGCATCAACTTTTATTTGAATAAGATTTCCTAAAAGCCTAAACTAAAGAATAATAGGCCCTTCACACTTTCCTGCATGTTCTGAGCCGACCTTAGTTATCACAATAAATCACAGTGATTGACAGCCCGTCACCTGTCATGTATATTTGCAGTTCTGCATGGTTCTCTCTCTCTGTGTCGCCTGACAACTGACTGTGTCTGCTACTGAGGCTGGCAGATATAAGGCAGCATGCAGGATTAAGGACAGTGTTCCCCTGTTGTGCCCTTGAAGCCCAGTGTGATTATTCCACCCCACTGTGTTTTAAATAGGCCTGGCTACCGAGGCTTCCGCTCTGCTCTCACATCTCCTCACTCACACCTTGTTTAGTATTCACCACTGTACCTGACGGAGAGGAGTGAGTGTGTGTGTGTGCGCGTCTGTGTGTGTGTTACCGCTGGTGACATGTGATGGAGAAAGGAGCGAGCTGATTCATCATATGCATGAGCCCCCCCCCCCACACACACACACACACACACACACACACACACACACACACACACACACACACACACACACACACACACACACACACACACACACACACACACACACACACACACACACACACACACACACTCCTCCACATACAACAATCTCCTATACAGTCGGTTGCCCTTCATGCACACCCGCATACGTATATTGCACAGCGAGCTGACAAAGCATGGATGCAGCTCTAGAGAGTTGATTGAAAGCATTGATGAAATGCATAAGGCCTGACAAACAGAGAGGAGAGAGAGAGGGAGAGAGGGAGATGGGAGGGCTTTTCTCCTCCTCACTCAGCCGTGAGAGAGAGAGGGGGGAGGTTTAGATGAACGACAGAGGCAGCCATCAGGCAGCTTATTCTGGAGATGACAGCCAGAGCATTGAGCAGAGCTCACACTCAGAGACTCATATTGAACTGGCAGGAGTCAGGCAGGGCAGAGTCTGAGCCACACGTCTCCCACTAAATGAGCGTGAATCAGAGAGACAGTAAAATATAAAGTAAGGCTTCCTTTCTCTGTTCTCACTCTTTGTTAGAAACACTGCTTGGTTAATTAAAAGCAACACCGCAACAAATTAAATGTGTTATTGTTTTGGTAGTGTATCATCAAATAATTCATATATTAGTACCGAGTCCCAAGAGATAAGACTGCACAGTCAGTTACTCAGGCTGGTATAATTCCAGCACTTTATACTTATGGCAAGTGACTATAATTAAGCAATAAACAACACTCTGTACATTTCTATGGTAATATACCACAACCAGTGATGTAGTGGTAAAAACATTGGTGCGCAGTCTCTGATTGCCGGGAACGGTGAAAAAAGTAACGCTTCCTATACTTTCAATGTTTTTTCCCGCGAAAGGTTGGTAAGATGTGTCTACTTGCGTTTACCATCCACTACACCACTGACCACAACCCTGGGATGACATGCAGAATGTGGAATAATTATCAGTCTGAGGCATTCATGTCTCAGTCTTGTAGTTGCAGCTTTTGCTCACCTGTACTCTTCCATAAGGTTGGGTTTATTGGCTAGGTTGGCTTTTATTGCACTTGTACAAAACAGAAAAATGTAAGAAACTCACATCTCAGTCTTGTAGTTGGAGCATCTCTCCAGAGGGATCTTCAGAACTTTGTTGTTGAGTCCTACAAACAGTGACCTATCACTTTGAAGGATCTGCAGGCTCAAGATTGGCTCCTGCACCCCAGCGGGGAAGAGCTGGATTTCCTCCAGGTAACACCCTTGAAGGCTCTTATTGGTGGTCGCAAGAGCCTTCAGGATGGTGCCGTACTCTGATTGGAGGAGAGAGGAGGAAGAAGATGATGAGAAATCATTGATTGTGCTGTATACAGCCTAGAGTCAAGAGGTTTTCCTATTCAGGTCAAAACTCAGAGCTCTATAATATGACTATAGAAAATCCTTTGGCTGGACAGCTAGTGAAGCGTGCCGGGTTCCTCTCTAGGTTTCTTCCTTCTAGGGAGATTTACCTTGCTAATGTGCCCTTTCCTTTATAAGTCAATTTAAATGATTGACCCCTGACCTTTGAACTCAACTGACCTGTGCCGATGTACATGACATGGTAGAGTGTGTCGTGACCCTGTACGATGTCCACCACCAGCCTGGAGAAGCGCACGTCATCCTGCATGACCAAGGGGTCCACAGAGACGGGCTGCACCACGTCGTTCATCAGGTACAGCCGCTGGGCGTCCTGGAGGCTGCGCTCCGTCAGACCATCGTTAGGACCGCCGTCGTCATCTATGGTACCACACTGAGGAGGGGAGGGGGGATGGGAAGGGAAGGGAGAAAGGGGGAGAGAGACAGGGAGGGAGGGAAAGGGGGGGATGAGAGAGAGAGTGCGAGAGAGGAGTGAGAGAACAGGAGAAAGAGTGAAGAAAGACAGAGGGAAAGAAAGAAAGAGAAAGAGAGAGAGAGAAAAAAATAAGTTACTGAAAAGGAATAATACTTCATCTTAATAGTCATTGTTGCTTTGAATAAATCAATACTATGCCTCTGCCTGTGGTCATTTCCTTCTTATTTTCTCCTCCAGTAATCACGCTTATTCACACTTACAATACTGTTACACTGTAATGATTGTTGTTTGGCAAACAACAGCTCTGTGTCTGGCAAGCTACAGCAACAATATGCTTTTGAAATGCCGGATGACATGAATGTCTTCATAAAGCTACAGTTGCATTGCTAAAAAGTCAATGATGTGGGCTTTGGGGTGCACAATCCCTGGTTCTTATATGCAGTGCCACCTAGATGCAGAGTCTGTTAGTCCTGTTTCTGGGAACACGCAGGGTGAGCAGGATTTTGCTCCAGACCAGCACTAACCTGGAAGTTGGGGATGGAGTTGGGGTGGGCAGTACCTGGAAGTTGGGGATGGAGTTGGTGTGGGCAGTACCTGGAAGTTGGGGATGGAGTTGAGGTGGGCAGTACCTGGAAGTTGGGGATGGAGTTGGGGTGGGCAGTACCTGGAAGTTGGGGATGGAGTTGGGGTGGGCAGTACCTGGAAGTTGGGGAAGGGGTTGGGTAGTACCTGGAAGTTGGGGAAGGGGTTGGGGGTGGGCAGAACTTGACATTTGGGGAAGGGGTAGGGGGTTGGCAGTATCTGGAAGTTGGAGAAGATGTTTTGGCAGTACCTGAAAATTGGGGGTGGGTAGTACCTGGATGTTGGGGATGGGGTTGGGGGTGGGCAGTACCTGGAAGTTGGGGAAGAGGTTGGGGGTGGGCAGTACCTGGAAGTTGGGGAAGGGGTTGGGTAGTACATGGAAGTTGGGGAAGGGGTTGGGGGTGGGCAGTACCTGGAAGTTGGGGTTGGGGGTGGGCAGTACCTGGAAGTTGGGGGTGGGGTTGGTGGTGGGCAGTACCTGGAAGTTGGGGGTGGGGTTGGTGGTGGGCAGTACCTGGAAGTTGGGGGTGGGGTTGGTGGTGGGCAGTACATGAATGTCGGGATGGGTAGTACCTGAAAGTTGGGGATGGGGTTGGGGGTGGGCAGCCAGGTAGAGCGGGGGTTCTCCTGGGAACGGAAGGGCCCATTGAAGGCCTGGGTGATGGAGCTGAGGTTAAATGCACACACTGCAGACGCTGCTATACTGTTCCTGTAGGACAGAGAAAGAGAGGGCGAGGAGAGGAGAGGGAGAGAGGAGAGGGAGAGAGGAGAAAGAGAGAGAGAGATGGAAAGAGAGAATAAGAGAGGGGGGAGAAGAGGGACAGAGAGAGAGACAGTGTTAAAAACCCAGTGAACAAAGAGGTTACAGTGTTGCTCATACGTCTCTCTAACTGAGAGCTCAAATTGATCCATTATGTACACCACACTGTCTAACAGTCCCATCTTTTACAGGTGCATTAAAGACACTGCCCGTGTGATTCTGCTGGAAGCTGTGTCTGTGCTTCACAATTGTCATGAGACTGCTAAAGTGAATTAAGATACACACACACACAAATAGATACACCCTCCCCCCTCGCCCCACGCACACACACACTCACTGCACTGAACAGACTTTACTGTACAATACAATTACTGTACAATAAACTCTACTTTACTATACTTTCCTTTGTATGGAATGCCAGCACACTCATAAATGGGCTGGTACACTGTAGCACGGGGATGGTGAGGAGTACGATACAATAGGGCCCTATGGAATCACTGTATGGTTTGACATTTGTTACGTTCTTCTTTTATACATTTCTATATCTGTTATGTTCTTACAGAGAACAGTATGAACACTGTATGTCATACATGCCTTATAAACGTATATACGTTTATTGTCCCTACACCTTAGTGGTTTGTATCCAGCAACCATCGTGGAGATCCGATTGAGCTCTGTAGAAATGCATTAACACTGTCAGAGAGTGTGAGACTGCGTCAGTGAGTGAGTGTGCTTCCTGCGGTGAGCAGCCAGCAACCTAACCCAACTTACAAAACCACAGACAATTAGCTGCAACAACCACTAACCAGGCTGCAGCCACAGAGCTAGATACACCCTCTCCCCGCCTCCCTGACACTGTGGTGTCCCAGGGACTGCAGTCTGCAGCCAAGTGTTATGTTGTGACCATGGCTGTGGTTACAGTTACAAATGAAGCCATTGTTACTGTTAACGTCTAAACCGTTAATAAAGATTTAGGCTATTTTAAAACCTCCCCTCAATGAGTCAGTCCCTATGGTATTAAACAGAACCTCTTAATCACACTCAGCTCACTGTGTCTTTATGTCTTAATGTGGAGGGGAAAGAGTGGGAGAAAGAGAGGGATGAGAACAGTGAAAAAAGAGTGTCAGAAAACACGAGCCCAGTCCCTCCTCTGCTCCTCTCACAAAAAGGGCAATCAGCAGCCAAGTAGAGAGCGGAGCAGGGCTTTAGACTTAGGCCTTGGTCAAAAGTAGTGAAATAAAAAGGGAACCGAGTGCCATTTGGGATGTAGCCTAGGGATGCAGAAGAGATATAATCCACAGTGCCCTTCATGTTCTTACATAAACCAGCCGGCCAGTCGGTACAGATGACACAACCCTTTCTGTGGGGTCATGGTACTGTTCCTCTGTGGCTGGCTGGTGTTCCCCTATGGCCAGTGTTATGGGAGTAAAAGGTTGATGTCCCTGACCACACCAGCCAACCAGTCGGACAGGATAACACAGCAGTTTTTATTGTGTCATTGTACAGTTCCCCTATGGCTGCAAAGTGTTATGGGAGAAAAAGGCAGAAGAGCCCAACCAGAGCTGGTGACTTCAACAACATCCACTGGACTTTGTCATTTTTCTGCACATGCTCAGTGCAGCTAAGTGACACTGATTCATCCCAAATGGCATCCTATTCCCTATTCAGTGCACTACTTTTGACCAGGGCCCATAGGGTCTAGTCAAACGTGTCACACTATATAGGTATTAGGGTGTCATTTGGGACACAACCATTGCCTGCTTCTGCACATGCTCAGTGGAGCTCAGTGGTGAAGGCTTCTATGATAATAAATCATAGAGAGCAGACTAGCATGGATGATACACATCATCACACCAGATGGCCCATATATACAGTACCAGTCAAAAGTCCGAACACACCTACTCATTCAAGGTTCTATACTTTATTTTTTACTATTTTCTATATTGTAGAATAACAGTGAAGACATCAAAACTATGAAATAACACATGGAAACATGTAACCAAAACAATTGTGAAATTTCTTTCCTTCTTAATGCGTTTGAGCCAATCAGTTATGTTGTGACAAAGTACAGTAGGGGTGGTATACAGAAGATATACATACTTGGTAAAAGACCAAGTCCATACTGTATTATGGCAAGAACAGCTCAAATTAGCAAAGAGAAACAACAGTCCATCATTACTTTGGGACATGAAGGTCAGTCAATGCATACAATTTGAAGAACTTTGAACGTTTCTTCTAGTGCAGTCGCAAAAACCATCAAGCGCTATGATGAAACTGGCTCTCATGAGGACCGCCACAGGAATGGAAGACCCATAGTTACCTCTGCTGCAGAGGACAAGTTCATTAGAGTTAACTGCACCTCAGAATGCAGCCCAAATAAATGCTTCACAGAGTTCAAGTAACAGACACATCTCAACATCAACAGTTCAGAGGGGACAGCGTGAATCAGGCCTTCATGGTCGAATTGCTGCAAAGAAACCACTACTAAAGGACACCAATAAGAAGAATAGACTTGCTTGGGCCAAGAGTCACAGGCAATGGACATTAGACTGGTAGAAATCTGTCTTTTGGTCTGATGAGTCTAAATTTTAGATGTTTGGTTCTAACTGCCGTATTTTTGTGAGACGCAGAGTACTGTAGGTGAACGGATGATCTCTGCATGTGTGGTTCCCACAGTGAAGCAAGGCACACTTAACCAGCATGGCTACCACAGCATGCTGTAGTGATACTCCATCCCATCTGGTTCGCGCCTAGTGGGACTATCATTTTTTTTCCAACAGGACAAAAAAGTGAAGGAGTGCTGCATCAGATGACCTGGCCTCCACAATCACCCGACCTCAACCCTATTCAGAGGGTTTGAGACGAGTTGGACCACAGGAAAAGCAGCCAACAGATCAAATACTTATGTCATGCAATAAAACGCAAATGAATTACTTAAAAATCATACAAATGTGATTTTCTGGATTTTTGTTTTAGATTCCATCTCTCACAGTTGAAGTGTACCTATGATAACAATTACAGACCTCTACATGCTTTGTAAGTAGAAAAACCTGCAAAATCGGGAGTGTATCAAATACTTGTTCTCTCCTCTGTATATATATACAAACTGTATGTGTGGCATAGAGACACCTGGATTACAAAATACTTTCTAACACACACAATTACACACAAGTGCGCGCATGCACACACACACAGTAACAGATGTGCTGTGCCTATCATTGGCAGGCTCTAGTCTCAGCAGGGTATATGGAGCTAATGCAGTCTGTGCACCTCACCTCAATTGAAAAAAAACCCCAGAAAAAATACATCAAGTGTGTTCCACATGGTACCCTATTCCCCATATAGTGAACTCCTTTTCAAAAGAGCCCTATGGTATTTGGGACACAGTTAAGGTAAAAATGTTTTTCCAACCAGTGAATACCTGCATCGCAGCAGAAACAAAAAGCACACTCAGCATCCCCTGTACCGTACGACAGGCAGGGAGGCAGCGAGCAGAAAATGAAGTAAGGCTAAGATTATCCATATATATTTATTTTTTATTTTATAATTTTTTGGGGGAAGGGGTTGGGGGTCTCGCATGGGTCTCTCGGTCGCGGCCGGCTACGACACAGCCTGGACTCAAACCAGGATCTCTAGTGGCTCTGCTACTGTAGCACTGCTATGCAGTGCCTTAGACCACTGCGCCACTCGGGAGGCCCATCCATATATATTTTTACTGCATAACAATGCAGTATCTGAGCTACAATGCTATAGTCTGAAACAATCACTTTGATGAGTGGAGACTGAGTCAGGTAGCTATAAAACAGCAGCAGCTATGTTACAATACAGTACAAAAGATTACTGTATTGTGCACATGCTAAAAAAAGGTGCCTGGAAGTAGTATTTTTAGCTGAAAGAATAATTTGTAAAAGTAAAGCGAATAATCATAGTAATAGTATATCTATTTGATTCTTACCCAACATGTTCCAGGGGGAATATAGCTCATTTCAAGGTGCATTTGATGTTATTATGTTGAGGTGAAGGAAAAAGTTTAGAAAAAAATCTGGCAAAATCAGGCAAAAATATGTATCACCCTTCAGATAGCTGCACACACACACGTTACACCATGCCAGGACACCATGGTTACCAGGTTACTGAGGAGACATGCCAAATCAGATCACTGTGTGAGCCAATCAGCTTCTTCTACGATAACACCTGCAGCAGCATCCAGCTGCTCATTCAGAACGCATACCAAATATGGAGAAAGCCATTGCAATGAAATCACCTCAGGATTTTCAACATTAGCCAGTGACAGTCCCATTTCAATGTGAGAAACACAGATGCTGTCAAGCCTCACTCAGAGGCCGTAACAGAGGGAAGGACGAGGGAGGGAGATGCCAATAAGGTCCAGAGTTAATTATAAGGCCTCAGCATGCTCTGAGGGTCTTAAGTTCACTACTCTGACGAGATAATGATTGCAAACCCAGTCAGCTGCTAAAAGCAAATGCAGATGGAGACCAGCATATCTCTCTCTCTCTCAAACTTTACCTCCCTCATTCACTCCCCCCTTAATTCTCTCCCTCCCTCCCTCTCTCTGTTCTGTTTTACAGTTCAAACTCCTGGGAGTTCTTTGACCATGTTCAATTTAACACAGACAGTTGGAGACAGTGCTTCCTGTGATTGCATTATGATATCACACTATTCAGAATAGTTTTAGGGAGGGACTGGGGGATTGAGAGAAAGATAGGGACCGAGACAAAAGATTGGAATGGGAAAGAGGGAGGGATACACACACGCGCACATGCACATCCACGCACATATGTCCTGTACTGAGAAGTAATGATAGCCTCAGCTCCGGTAGTGATGGAGAACAGCCACCTACTGGGAGTCAGAACTTTACAGGTGAGAGCAGCAGCAGGCGAGGGGGATGATTCCTCACCCCTGAGAGAGAGCAGAGCACAGCAGAGCAGAGCATGGAACACATCTGAATACCAACAACTGTACTATACCACACCCCTCAACTCCACACTCCAAAACCTCAGTCTGTGAAAGCATCACAGTGAGATTTTCTTTCTTTCAGAAAAGGGTAAAACTCTCTCACTTCCTCTTCACCTATGGACCACATTCATGTTCTTTCTTTTCCACAAAAGGGCAACATCCACATTGTGGATGCATCTTCTGTTCTGCTCACACTCATTTCTCCCTCTAGTGAAGTGGATGATACCCCATTCCTTAAACAATGGTCTGTGTAACCCAGGCTTATGAGTCAGGGCACAGCTCACACAGTACAGTAACACACAGGATGTGTCGCGATTAGCACCCTATTCCCTATGTAGTGTACTACCTTTGATCAGGGCCCATAGAGTAATGCACTATAGGAAAAGGAAAAGTAGTAAACTATGTAGGGAATAGGGTACCATTTGGAAAACAACCACAGATTCCTTCCTCTAACCATCCCAATTCTCATTAGTGCAGGTAGAATGTGTAATGAAAAAGGCTCTCTGCCTTACTCTGCCTCACTTGCTCAAATCAGGCTAAAGCTGTGTTCGAATACTCATGCTAATCAAATCAAGTCAAATTTGATTTGTCACATGCGCCGAATACAACAGGTGTAGGTAGACCTTACAGTGAAATGCTCACGTACAAGCCCTTAAACAACAATGCAGTTTTAAGAAAAATACAATAAAATAAAATAAATAGAAAGTAATTAAAGAGCAGCAGTAAAATAACAATAGTGAGGCTATATACAGGGGGTACCGGTACAGAGTCAATGTGAGGGGGCACCGGTTAGTCGAGGTAATTGAGGTAATATGTACATATAGGTAGAGTTATTAAAGTGACTATGCATAGATAATAACAGAGAGTAGAAGCAGTTTAAAATAGGGGGGGTGCAAATAGTCTGGGTGGCCATTTGGTTAGATGTTTAGAAGTCTTATGTCTTGGGGTAGAATATGTTTAGAAGCCTCTTGGACCTGGACTTGGTGCTCCGGTACCGCTTGCCGTGCAGTAGCAGAGAGAACAGTCCATGACTAGGGTGGCTGGAGTCTTTGACAATTTTTAGGGCCTTCCTCTGACACCGCCTGGTATAGAGGTCCTGGATGGCAGAAAGCTTGGCCCCAGTGAGGTACTGGGCCGTACGCACTACCCTCTGTAGTGCCTTGCGGTCAGAGGCCGAGCAGTTGCCATACCAGGCAGTTATGCAACCCATCAGGATCCTCTTGATGGTGCAGCTGTAGGACTTTTTGAGGATCTGCGGACCCATGACAAATATTTTCAGTCTCCTGAGGGGGAATAGGTTTTGCCCTCTTCACGACTGTCTTGGTGTGCTTGGACCATGTAAGTTTGTTGGTAATGTGGACGCCAAGGAACTTGAAGCTCTCAACCTGCTCCACTACAGCCCCGTCGATGACATACTAACATACTGCATAATACATACTTAATGAGTAAAAACTACATACTATTAGTTCATTTTAGTATTCTGTAAAGGAACGTTATCCTTTCAGTTGAGCGTACTATCGCTTCGCCTGTCTACCGGAAGTTGATGCTGTTGCAATTCAACCTCTTGCTAGCTTGTTAGCATAACAAATTACTAGCTAGACATTTTACGACTTCAGGTGTGTTCTTAAATTCAATCTGAGCGTTCGTAAATTCAGAGTGTTGTCAGATTGCCCGTTTGTAAATTCAGAGCGTTTCGCTCTTGGAGTGTTCAGAGCACACTGGACGCTCTGGCAGTAGGGTTGATTCGAGTGTTCTGACCTTACAACTGCAGTCAAGCACCCAAGCTAACTGGCTAACTTGCTAGCTACTTCCAGACACAAATGAGAGGACACCTCACTCTGACTATTTTACTCGCCCAAGCAGAGCTGGTTAGGCAATTTTCATGTTATCAAGAGTGTTGGTGACTGTAACTGTGCTGCTTGCAACAATTTTATTACGCCTTTTTTTGCCAACGTTTACTGACACCGACCATATTCAACGGCTGTTGAGCATTCGTAAATTCATCAGTTATCCTGCGCTCTGGTACACTCAGACGAGAGTGCTCTGAAATCGGAGTAGATAGCCAGAGCGAATTTACGAAAGCACCCAAATGTCCATTGAGAACACACATTGACTATACCACTTAGCTAAGAATGACAGGGATAATCAAGTCAATAAACTTTGGGTAGTTAGTTAGATAGTATTTCGTTCATATACTGGCAAGTTTGATGTAATAGTAGCCAACTAACATTAGCTAGCTAGCTAACATACCGGTACCTACTGCTGTAATGATATGCTATGTGGTTTGTAAGCAGAGGTGTAAAGTACTTAAGTAAAAATACTTGATACAATTTGAATGGTTAACAGGACAGGAAAATTGTCTAATTCACACACTTATCAAAAGGACATCCCTGGTCATCCCTACAGCCTCTGTTCTGCCGGACTCACTAAACACAACCATGTGTATGTGACAAATAAAATTTGATTTGAACACATGCTTCATTTGTAAATTATGTCTTGATTTTAGGAGTGTGCCCCTGACTTTCCGTAAACTTCAAAAACAAGAAAATGGTGATCTTGGTTTGCTTTAAATAAGCAATTTGAAAATATTTTGTTGCTTAAGTATATTTTAGCAATTACATTTACTTTTGATACTTAAGTATATTTAAAACCAAATACTTTAAGACTTTTACTTGAGTATGACAATTGGATACTTTTTCCATCACTGTTTGTAAGGATAGCATAGCTAACAAATTGTCAGCCAACATAACGTGTAAGGTAACTTATTTGCTCAACAGTTTCTTAACATTAACATTCTTAACATCAAAATTAGTTAAAGTAATATTTATTTGTATTTGTATCCTTTCTCGTTGGATTTTGGCTGCATATTTTATGCCATTTTCTTCAAATCTGAAAAAAATATGAACCCTCAACCCATTTTCTGAAGAATTGCATTATGGGCACTAAAAGCATGGAAATAGTGTCCACTGTTTGTATACTTCGTATTTTGGCGAATGTAGCACGACATCCGGGAAATTTCGGCATACTAACTATACCCATACTATGACCAATACGCATACTATATACTCAATTTATGTCATAAATTGTATGGCTAGTGCAGTTAGTATGAGTATTCAAACACAGCTTAAGTGTTCTCAAAAAGTGGATGCTGAATAATGATAATCATTAGGCCTGGAAACTGCAGTAATGGAGTTTGCGTGGGGGTGGGAGGGAGAGGGTACGTGCGTGGTTACTGCACCTGTACATGAGTGCGTGTGTGTGTGTGTGTTTTCCTGAGTGTGTGTGTGTCTTGCATAAGAAGACTATTACTCATCACTCACACATTGGTGGTGAATATCCCGTAGATGAGGTCTTGTTCAGGCAGATAGAAGGTGCTCTGCAGCTCATTATAGTAGAAGGGGAACTCTCCGGAGCGCGAGCAGTTCAGCCTGGCCTTCATGAAGGTGGTCCAGGTGTCTTCCAGTAGGAACCGCCCTCCGATGTCGTTCTTACAGACGCGGGCCACCCGGGAGTAGACGGTCTTCCCACAGTCGTGTTCCACAGCGTTCTCACGCAGGAAGAAGAATGTGAAGAGACCCACATCATAGGCTGAGATGAAATGGGGCTCTGAGGAAGAGGAGGAGAGGACAAGAGAGGAGGGGAGGGGACAGAGAAGGAGAGGAAGAAGGGCAGAGGGGAAGAGGAGACAAAGTCAGAGAGAGCATTAGAGTCCATGCAGCCATAGGGGATGATTCTTAATGTCATGCTAGTTTATACTGACGAATGAATGTGTCCAGTCAAGTTGATAATAAAGTCATCCTGGGAGATAAATTCATTAGTCACAGTCATCCTATAAAACGTACACTGCATTCATTCCTCCATCTGTAAATTGGCAGAACACATGATCAATCTTGATGTGGTAAAGACATGAGACAAATGCACTCGATGAGTGGAACAAAATCAATATAGACTGTGACTTCATCGTCCATTCTAGTTGGTGCTCAGAAACACTACATGGTACGGCCACTCAAACAGTCTCCCTGTTGTGAGTTGTTATTATTACAGACACGGGTTAGCCTCAGTCCCAACACTGAACACATTAACAGCAGACATAGCAGGGTTCAAACAACATTTAAAATATGCTTTATTGAGCATGCCTGGACAAAATGGAACCAATGGTTTAATTCCAAAAGTGCAAACTCTGCCCATCTGGCATTACATTCAGGCTCAAACAAACACTCAATGACAGCATTTGAAAGATGTTAAATACTATTTGAACCCAGATGTGATAACCAGTAGCATGCCTTCTCCCCTGTAGAGTTATACTGTAGAGGAGGATTGTTCATGACTAGAGAAGCAGTGGGGCTGTGAGAACAACACAGTATGTGCAGTCAATGCTGCTTTCCCTAAGGTAACATTCATTCTCAGTGATATCAAACACACACACACACATTCTTACACAAACGGACAGCTTGGATGCAGAGCAGAGAGCGTAGATATTAACCTGCAAACAGTCATGATGATAAGTGCCCCGGGGGCCAGCACTACCTTTTAAGAGAATGAGATTATAGGAGAACGCAGGCGGTCAGCAGGAATGGAAACAGCATCAGAAGCAATAACAGAACGCATAATTCCATTTCAGAACACTCATAAAAAAACAACTGCAGGTAGTAGCTGGCGGCAGCCAATAGGAATGGGTGAAATGGTGGTAGAGACGGACTAGTTCACCAAATAGCACAATGTTTGGTGATATCTACAGATGCTTCCCTGCTGCAAGTCCAAAGACATGCATTGACATGTTAATGATAGTCGATTGATAGTTAGTGGAGCATCTATAGATGGACTATCAAAATAAAATGTTAACCAACATTTTCTTGTCAGCTGTAGCTTCATCCACTGTCCCATTATTCTTATCCTATAGTTAGCTTTCTCCATATGTTTTATCGCACTGTTTGATCATTGTCTCTAGGGTAAGCTTAATGTTAACATGCCAGCATGGGGAGCCATGTTATACAACCCACAGCTTTGCTGTAAATAATTACATGTAATGTAATCCATGTAAAATCATGTAATCCATTTCTGATAAGCTATCATGACAAATCTACCATTACCTCCCTAACCTGGCTCTTCATGATACTGTTTAATGGAGGACCGAGTTCCCCAGTTCAGTCAGCTAACCGATGCTTACAGCCATGTAAATGAAGGTGTGTGTGTGTGCGCGTGTGGTACTGTTTCACCAGACCTCGTGCTGGGTCCTAGATAATTACCACAGAGAGAGAGAAGCCAGAAAAAGGCTTCAGCGTATATTAACACTACTGCTTCCCCAAGGCTGTCAGACACACACACACACACACACACACACACACACACACACACACACACACACACACACACACGGCCCGGTTGCTGTCAGAGGTGGCATTTGAATGAGCTAATACTCTATACACAGTCGATACAGTATAATATACATGTTTAGGCTGCGTAACGTGTGTGGGCGTCAATCCAACAAACAGATTGTTCAATCTCCACACAGTCTGATTGAGGGCTGTAACTGACTGACCATGGGGAAGAGGAGGAGGAGAGAGAACAAGAGAGAGAGAGAGAGAGAGAGAGAGAGAGAGAGTTTTTAAAAAAACTTTAGGTCTGGGAACCCACAACACAATAAAACACTCAAACATCAATGGTTAAACATCAATTAAAAACACAACACCAAATCTTCCTCCACTGTAACTTAACACAACAACTACTGAATACCCCATATGCTCATAACAGCCCAATGTCATTAACCAGTTTATAATAGGCAAACTCAACCCTCTGTCTTGCTGCCAACATCTCCTCCAGCATACCCACCACGTCCACAGAAGCCTGTCCCCGAATACTGCTCTTTCATCTTCCAGATTGCTAATTTAGCTGCCCCTGACACTAAGTTAAAACTTCTTATGGCTTGGGGGCAGTATTTTGACGTCTGGATGAGAAGCGTGCCCAAAGTAAACTGCCTGTTACTCAGGCCCAGAAGCAAGGATATGCAAATAGTATATTTGGATAGAAAACACTCTAAAGTGTCCAAAACTGTTAAAATAATCTCTGTGAGTATAACAGAACTGATATGGCAGGCGAAAACCTGAGGAAAATCCATCCATGAAGTGGCATTTTTTTGATGTGGGTATTATCAATTGAATGCCTATAGAGTCTCTAATGGGTTAGGACCCAGATTGCAGTTCATATGGCTTCCACTAGATGTCAACAGTCTTTAGACATTGTTTTAATGCTTGTTTTCTGAAAAATGAAGAAGAATGAGACCTTTCTGTCTGTGGACTGAGGAAGAATGCAGAGCTGGTTTGCGCGCCTGACCGAGTGCCCGCCTGACCGAGTGCGCGCCCTTCGTTGTTTTTCCTTTCTGTTGAAGACGCTATTGTTCAGTTTAAATATTATTGATTATTTAGACAATTGACAACCCGAGGATTAATTATAAACACCGTTTGACATGTTTCGACAAACTTAACCGGTACTATTTGGATGTATTCGTCTGCATGTTTTGATCACCTTTGAGTCAGTGGATTACTGAACAAAATGCGCCAAAATGAATATTTATTGTGTAGCGGGGACTCTTGTGACTGCAACCATATGAAGATCTTCAAAGGTAAGTGATTCATTTTATTGCTATTTCTGACTTTTATAATTACTTTACTTTGTTGTAAATGTTTGTATGCTTTTGTAGGCGGGGCGCTGTCCTCAGATAATCGCATGGTATGCTTTCGCCGTAAAGCCTTTTTGAAATCTGACAAAGCAGCTGGTTTAACAAGAAGTTCATCTTTAAGCCGATGTATAACAGTTGTATTTTTTATGAATGTTTATTATGACTATTTCTGTATTTTGAATTTGGCGCTCTGCAATTTCACCGGATGTTGTCGAGGGGGGTCGCTAGCGGAACACCTGCGCCAAAAAGGTTAAGTAAGAACACTACACCCCTTTGACTAAACCTGTACTTTGGCCCAAATATAAACAGTTGGGAAGAGAAAACCTCTCCCAGAGCTGAGAACCAAGTAGTAATCAGGTCAAATCATCCCGACCAACCTGGTACACAGATGTGCCAGAGTTTCAGAATGGACACCCCTCCCCAACAGTTGGATCCAGGTGTACCAGATGCATGTTGGTGACTATAGCTCCATGTATTATCCTCCATTGGAGGTCAGCTGTCCTCTTATCAATAGGCAGTTTATATAAAGACCGCCAACAGCCTTTTGGGGAGGCACCTTGACCAACACATCCGACCACCTCGTCGACTTTACCCCTTCCAGGGAAGAAGCAGGGGACACTTTTACACATATTATGTATGTGGCCTTCTTTCCCACCGCATTGAACTCCCCCAGCTCCGGGGTGTCGAAGGACAACAGAATACCCATGTCCTTCTTGAATGCCCCCACCGCAGCACTTACATTCAGCGCAGGGAAAACATAATCCAGACCCTCCGTCCATCGATCAGAGTTGGAAGTATCAGTCACACACTGCCGATGAAGTACTGGCAAGGAATCGCAGACCTCAGCTACGACCTTTCACAGTAGGCAAGATGATCGGATCTCCGCTCTTTCTCCCAGCTCCTCCAACAATCTGCTCCTGCTCAGCATCAGATGACTCAGCTTGGCACACCCCACACCTAACAGACATGAACGTAGGCTGGCTGAGCTCTTAGCACGGGATTGGATGACATTGTTATAAAAAAAGAGCCTCTTCAAAAAGCCACATCCCTAGTGGTGTGCCGGCCCTACGGGACATGTCGAAAACTCTCCAAGCCTGCATAACAGACTCATAGAATGGAGTCAGGTCAGATAAATCACTCCCTCTAGCTTTAACCTCTACGGGATCAGTGTTCCTCAACCAGGACGGTTGAGCTAACGTGCGCTAATGTGATTAGCATGACGATGTAAGTAACAGCAAACTTTCCAGGACATAGACAGGTCTTATATGGGCAGAAAGCTTAAATTCTCTAACTGCATTTTCCAATTTACAGTAGGAATTACTGTTAAAAAATACCATGCTATAGTTTGAGGAGAGTGCACAACAACAAAACACTTTTACAGCAACTTGTTTGATACATTCACCTCTGAAGGTAAATAATGTACATTCAGTAATCTTGCTCTGATTTGTCATCCCGAGGGTCCCAGAGATCAAATGTAGCATAGTTTTGTTTGATAAAATCAATTTTTATATTCAAATGTAGGAAGTGGGATCTACAGTTTGAACCCCTGCTGTCTCTGGCTCCACACCCACCCTACTCAGCCATCTAGATGTGTGAAAGTTAGTGTATAAGCTAAAGATCCATCATGTATGACATTCCTGGGAGTGTGTAAACTTAAATTTTGTATTACCATATCATTTTTGTATGTTCTCTGTAGTTATGTACTTGAAAATGTATCACATTTGGGCAGAGACAAAATATTGTCCAGTATTGCAATGCTTCACTGGATCAATCTGAAACTTTGTACACACACTGCTGCCATCTAGTGTCCAAAATCTAAAATGCGCCTAAACTGCAATATAATATCATGGCCTTTCTCTTGCATTTCAAAGATGATGAAAAAAAATAAACAGGTTTTTTTCATTGTATTATCTTTTACCAGATCTAATGTGTTATATTATCCTACATTAATTTGAGATTGCCACAAAGTGTTTAAAAAAAATGGTATCAAGCATATGCATATCATTGCTTCAGGTCCTGAGCTAGAGTTAGATTTGGGTATGTCATTTTAGGTGAAAATTGAAAAAAAGGGTCAGACCCTTATTAAGAGGAAAAGGTGCTTGTCTAGGCACAAACAGCCCGCTCTCCTCATCAATGTGTAGGCTGTAGGAATTTAGGAATTTATATATTCCTCAATTCCATTATTTTACTTTTAGGTTGTGTGTATTATGTGTATTGTTGTTAATTGTTAGATATTACTGCATTGTTGGAGCTAGAAACGCAAGTATTTCCCTACACCCGCAATAACATCTGCTAAACGTGTATATGATAAATAAAATTGGATTTGATTTGTATCAACCCAGCTAGAACCATCACTGTACAACAGTCTCTGGGCTGCTTGAAGCCAGAAAGCCATGACCCTAGAAGAAATGTCCACCAGGTATTACCCACCCTCGTGCAGTGGCAGGTACAGGGCTGCAGCTTTAATCCAATGTTGTCCAGACCAGAAGAAATTGACAAGGGTCCTCTGAAGCTCTTTTATCAGGCCCCCTGGTGTCTGTAAACTCATTAGTCTGTGCCACAGGGTAGAGGCGGTTGGTTAGGTTATTGGCTACCAGCACCCTTCCCCTATAAGACAGCTGGGCTAGAACCCATTTCCACCTAGACAATCAGGCACACACATTTTTTCAGATCAGATTCTAGAATAAATCCCAGTCTTCATCCCATCTCTGCCACACTGAAGCCCCCATGGTAACCATGGAGTGGTTCCTATTTGAAGATGACCTGCCCACAGGAACACACTCTATTCCCGATTAACTCTAGCTGAGGAGGCCTCCTCATACACCTTAAGAGCATTTGAGAGAACCATAACATCCTCAACCCCTGTAATAAAAACTTACACGTTATCTGCATAAGCAGACAGTGCTATTGTGGGACCCTTCATAACCCCTGGCACAGAGAAACCTCACTTATAAAAAACAAAGCACTGGTTCAATTGCCAGACAAGATAACTGTCCTGAAATTGGGCATCCCTGCCTAATACTCCTATGAACGGGAAAGGGTCAGCTCAAACCACCCCCACCTTCACCATACATGAGAACCCCAGCATACTTTAGACTCATCCAAGACAAAAAAACATCCCCAAAAGGCTTTCACTATTTTGAACAAGTACTGGTCGTCAAAGATGGTCAAAAGCTTTCTCCTGATCCAAAGAAAGCAAACCCACATTCACATCAGAGAGTTTAGAAATGTGTAAAACATCTCTCATCTCCAATAGCTCATTGGGAATAAACGGCGGTACATTCAAAATCGTTACCTTTGTAGATGGAGAAAAAGCAGAGTAACTTAAATAAACATACATTTAAGAAGTACGGCATGCACAACCATCCGATCGACAAGACGCTCTTCTTTAACAAAAAACACCATTGCACCATGCACAACCATCCGATCGACAAGACGCTCTTCTTTAACAAAAAACACCATTGCACCATGCACAACCATCCGATCGACAAGACGCTCTTCTTTAACAAAAAACACCATTGCACCATGCACAACCATCCGATCGACAAGACGCTCTTCTTTAACAAAAAACACCATTGCACCATGCACAACCATCCGATCGACAAGACGCTCTTCTTTAACAAAAAACACCATTGCACCATGCACAACCATCCGATCGACAAGACGCTCTTCTTTAACAAAAAACACCATTGCACCATGCACAACCATCCGATCGACAAGACGCTCTTCTTTAACAAAAAACACCATTGCACCATGCACAACCATCCGATCGACAAGACGCTCTTCTTTAACAAAAAACACCATTGCACCATGCACAACCATCCGATCGACAAGACGCTCTTCTTTAACAAAAAACACCATTGCACCATGCACAACCATCCGATCGACAAGACGCTCTTCTTTAACAAAAAACACCATTGCACCATGCACAACCATCCGATCGACAAGACGCTCTTCTTTAACAAAAAACACCATTGCACCATGCACAACCATCCGATCGACAAGACGCTCTTCTTTAACAAAAAACACCATTGCACCATGCACAACCATCCGATCGACAAGACGCTCTTCTTTAACAAAAAACACCATTGCACCATGCACAACCATCCGATCGACAAGACGCTCTTCTTTAACAAAAAACACCATTGCTTTATTCATCCAACATAAGCAACATTTCCATAGCCTACCTTCTCTCCTACAGTGACCAGAAACTCCTCCAGTGACAGTAGCTTCAGTAACACACGTGAAGCCATGCCGAAGTGACAGGGATGGCATCCCCATGTGGGTCGCCATCCCCACCAAAACAATGGCAATTCCAACAAGAACTACAACATACCTAATTCTACCACTAAAACACAAAAATACTCAATCATGCATAGAAAAAGGAAAACCACCAAGAAAGGAAACAGAAAACAGAGGCGATCTAACTACAGACACCACTCACACTCACTCATACAATTCCCAACATGCACCAACACTCCCAGGATGCAGAGAGAGAGAGAGAGAAATACAAACCCTCCAACCCAAAAAGGACTATGGTGTTGATGGTATACTAAACGAAAGGATAAAATACACAGACCACAAATTTGGCATCTTTCCTAGAATTTGGAACCAAGGTCGGATCACCCCAATCCACAAAAGTGAAGATAAATTTGACCCAGATAAATACCGTGGAATAATATTGGAAAAATCCTCTGCAGTATCATCAACAGCAGACTCTTTCCTCAAGGAAAACAATGTCCTGAGCAAATGTCAAATTGGCTTCTTACCAAAATACCGTACGACAGACCACATATACACCCTGCACACCCTTATTGACAAACAAACAAAACAAAACAAAATATTATCATGCTTTGTTGATTTCAAAAAAAGCTTGTGACTCATTTTTGGAGTCCCCGATTGCGTCCCCGATTGCGCAGTTTGGACAGGCGGCCAGCTTTAGGAAGAGTCTTGGTGTTTCCAAACTTCTTCCATTTAAGAATGATGGAGGCCACTATGTTCTTGGGGACTTCAACGCTGCAGACATTTTTTGGTACCCTTCCCCAGATCTGTGCCTTCGACACAATCCTGTCTCGGAACTCTATGGACAATTCCTTTAACCTCATGGCTTGGTTTTTGCTCTGACATGCACTGTCATCTCAAGGATGATAAATGGAACTAGAACAGTCTGCAGCACCTCACCAGGCCTCACCCTACGGACTCAACCGAGAAGGGCCTACAGCAGCACTTTGCTATTTTGCACAGATTTTGTCAGACATGGGCCCTGGCAGTGAATCTCAGTAAGACAAAAAATAATGTTTCCCCCAAAAAGCCAAGACAACAAATACAAACTATAACTAGACACTGTTGCCCCAGAATTACACCTACCTCAGCCTAAACATCAACACCACAGGTAACTTCCACAAGGCAAGAAGGGCCTTCTATGCCATCAAAAGGAACATAAAAATCAACATCCCAATTAGGATCTGGGTAAAAATACTTATATTAGTTATCAAACCCATTGCCCTGTATGGTTGTGAGGTCTGGGGTCCACTCATCAACCAAGAATTCATGAAATGGGACAAACACACAATTGAGACTCTGCATGCAGAATTCTGCCAAAGTATACTTTGTGTAATGCAAACAGAGCAGAATTAGGACTATACCTGCTAAATTCTACAACCACCTAAAAGGAAGCAATGCCCACACATTCCACCACAAAGCCCTCACCTACACAGATTAACCTAGAGAAGAGTCTCCTCACCCAGCTAGTTCTGGGGCTCTGTTCACAAACAAAAACAGACACCACAGAGCCACAGGACAGACACATTTAGACCCAACCAAATTATGAAAAAGCAAAAAGATATTTGAACCAATGGTAAGAATCAACAAAAATAACAGCGCAATCTAGAATGCTATTCCACAAAATGAGGTGTAAACTGAGCTACACTTCCTAACCTCCTGCCAAATGGATGACCACATTAGAGACACACATTTTCCACAGATCACACAGACCCACAAAGAAGTTGAAAACAAATCAAACATTGATAAACTCCCATATCTGTTAGGAAAAATACCGCAGTGTGCAATCACAGCAGCAATATTTGTGGCCCGTTGCCATGAGAAAAGGGCAAACAGTGGAGCATTGTAAATATAACGTATATTTATCTGTATAATAATTTTCCCTTTCATACTTCAACTACTTGCACATTGTTACAACACTGTACATTGGCAATAATATAATTATTATTATTTGGGCAAAAAAATATATATATATATTATGTGAGTGCAATGTTCACTAATGTTTTACCTTGTTTAATTACATTTTGATTATTGTCTGTTCCATTTGCATTGAATTGAATAAAGTGCTTTGAATTGAATTTGAGAGAGCGAGAGAGAGAGAGCGAGAGCGAGAGAGCAAGAGAGAGAGAGAGAGAGAGAGAGAGAGAGAGAGAGAGAGAGCGAGAGAGAGCGAGAGAGAGCGAGAGAGCAAGAGAGAGAGCGAGAGAGAGAGAGAGCGAGAGAGAGAGCGAGAGAGAGAGCGAGAGAGAGAGCAAGAGAGAGAGCGAGAGAGAGAGAGCGAGAGAGAGAGCGAGAGAGAGAGGGAGAAGAGATTATTGCCTGCCTGCCTGTGTTCTTTAGGGACTTCTACATCCTCAATGCTCCCCAAGCTCCCCACTTCATTCTCATTTATAATAAAAACAGTTGGTCAGTACCTGGCAGGTCCCAATCCAATAAAGAACAGATTGATTAGATTCAGAACCCCCTCTGTTCTATTCTGTCTGTTTGTTTGTGAATCCCCCTAACTGGGGAGGCTTATGACTAGAAATGAGATTTTAATTCTTACTCAGTCTCCTCTGAGGTTGCTCGATCCAGCTCAAGACTCTGGAGGAAGAAATGGAGCTTTGCCCCAAGAGGCTGTGTGTATTTTTAGGTGGGCTGAGGGAACGGAAAGAAAAGGTGGTGTGTAACTAAAGTGAGTGGTGTGGTGTCTGTCTGTCTGCAACTAGCTGTGATTATGCTGATGAGCAGAGCGCTCTCTTCGCCTCTCCACTCCTCCCTCCCTTGCTTGCTCCCTCACTCGCTTGCTAGAGAGGCTTCGGTAAAGCCCACCTCCCCAACACACACACCTCAGACACACACACTGTCAGAAGAGAGCCCTGTGTAGCATGAAGCATGCAGCACGCTGTAATTTCACCCTCTCCCTGACGCGAGGAATAATTACACTGCTCACTGCCTTCTGAGTCTCTGAGTATATCACCTCTCCTGTGCCTGGCCTGTATACCACTATCTCCTACCTTTCCTCTCACCCCATTTCTCCTTCTGTCTGCTCCTACTGAGTCTTACTTCTCTTCTCTAGCCTCCTACCCTTTTCCTCTTTGTCCCACTAATGAAGCCTCACCTCCTCTCCTCCCATTCTTACACCATTCATTGACTCCTGAGTGTCTCTCCTCTCTCCTGGTCTACCACTGTGGCGTCTACCTCTACCTACTCACACTTCCTCTCTCCCCTTTTCTTCCCCTTTTCTTCCTCTTCTTCTTCTTTCTTCTCCTTCCTTCCCCTTTCTCCCCCTACTCTGTGAAGCCAAGAACTGTGTGGCTGCTGTGTTTGAATTATTGCAGATGAGAAGCACCGTCTCTGGAAGGTTTGTCTTTTTTCTGCATGAGTCAGGATGTATTTTGGAGGTGCATTCAGTAAAAAAAAAACTTAGTGTCAGCAACAGGGATATTATAGACACATAGCCATGACTTTTGGGGCTGATGGAGGTTTATCTAACTTAGCTTTTCTACGGTGCCAGCCAACACCAGCTCATACTGTCCACACCCTTCCTACCTCTGTGATCCCTATTCAACAACACTGTGGTGGATTACACAAATCGCTTTTTGGGGTGCCAAATTACCATGGTTTTTGTACTAGGATACTAGGAAAGGGTAGGACATAGTTCCACTGAGAAACATGGTTGATAGACTGCATCAAGACAATTAACAATCTGGAAGCGCTGGATCTCTGACAAAGATCTTAGCCCTTATGCAACAATCCACTTTAATTGACACTACACAATGATAAATGAGCTAACACATGGTGGGCAGTGTGTGTGTGTGGTGTGTGTTTGTGTGTGTGTATGTTACCATTGAGCCACTTGGAGTTGTACTGGGCCGTCCTGAGGGGTGGCATGCCCCCCAGGCTCCGGTAGATTACAGGGTCGCGACCAGAGAAGTCGATGACTGTGGCGGCATATAGTTCGCCGCTCTCCGTCACCACCGCCGTGGAGTTATGGCGAGGATCGTAGGGGCACCTTGCCACGCCGTTCACGCGATCCAACACACTACTCATATTCCCTACCTGGGAGGAGGGAAAGAGGAATAGAGATAGAGATAGAAAAGATAGAGATATATAGATATAACGATAGAAAATATAGAAAAGATAGAGATATAGAAAAGATAGAGATATAGAGCGATATAGATAGCGATAAAAAATATAGATATAGAGATAGAAAAGATAGATATAGAGATAGAAAAGATAGATATAGAGATAGAAAAGATAGATATAGAAAAGATAGATATAGAGATCGAAAAGATAGAGATATAGAGATAGAAAAGATTGATATAGAGAGCAATATAGATAGAGATAGAAAATAGAGATATAGATAGAGAGATAGAAAAGATAGAGATAGAAAAGATAGAGATAGAGAGAGAGAAAGATAAATAGGGTGATAGAGAAAGAGATAGAGATAGAGAGTAAGAAAATTATAGTGTTGTTACTGTCTTCCCCTACCTCTAAAGTCTCCTCCAGACCATATGGCTGTTTGATGTTTATATTCAAGTCTGTATCTTATTCCCTCCATCATTCACCCCCCACCCTGCCAGTTATCACTCTATCCCCCTCTTCCCTCCATCCACTCTTTCTTCCTCTCACCATCCTCCTTTACCTTCTTATCATTCCTTCCCTATCCCCCTTACCCCCTAGGTTTTCACTCCATTCTACTTCTTCCTTGAACCCCATCCACCCTGACAGATATCATTCCATCCATCCCTCCCCCTTACCTCCCGGGTGATACAGAGGGGCTGGAAGGCGTTGGTTCCACAGGTGATGACCTCAGTCTTATTGACCAGCAGGACGCGGATGTAGTTCTGACACTCCACCTACAGGGGGTGGTAGAGTACAGAGATGTTATAGGTTAGAGAATTACATACAATTCATACAATTGCATGGTTGTATTCACTAGAAACCAAATGGAAGAAAATTGACCGAAACTGCGTGGGTCTACCTGTACTTGATAAGAAACCTGATTTAAAAAGCTGCTTGTTTCATTGCAAAACATTTGGCTACAGTTTGTTACAGTATGCACTAATGAATACGAGCCAGCATTACTCACCACTCACTTCAATGATATGACTGTAATGACTGTCTATCTTTCATCTGTGAGATGAAATGTAACACATCTAAACCTAGTCCAATCACATCTCATTATTAGAAAGAATTCAAGTTTGTTTATTTGTCATATACAGGTGATATGCAGTATATGGAGTACACAGTGCAACTAATTGCTTTACTTGCAGGTTTGTCATACACATTGAGGGAACCATTGTCTGACGATTGAGGGGGACATTTTTTTTATGAAACTTCTTAGTTTTCCTTAAATATATTGTTTTGGCAAATAGAGTAACTTTGTTTTAGAACTTGAGGTCAGACGAGGTTCTAAAGGTTTCAGAAAGAAGTGACTGCTTTTTTGTTTCTCCCCTCTTGAGAAAAAGGCATTCAATTCCTACAAAGAAAAAGTGAAATAACAAAATTATCACAGTGTTTATCAGCCGTTGGAAGGAGAGGAGAAGGGCCACTTCCTCATCCAATCAACTGCCCGCTTTTAAAGCAAAAGCTTTTATTCAGGGTGGCATCCTGTGTGTGTGTGTGTGTGTGTGTGTGTGTGTGTGTGTGTGTGTGGGTTGGGGGGGACACCCTTAAAGTCATCGTTTACCGCCGTCTTCCCTTTGCTCTGACAGGACCTCCTGGTGTCATCGTCTGGACCCCATTCCGTTGCCTAGGAAACCAAAATAAACACACATAAAAGAGTGACTGGATGCAGCATTCACCTGTTGCCAAGGGGGCTGCCTGACTAGTGCCTGCTGGCTGCCTGACAATGATGCAACTGTTGAGCTTAATATTGCTACTAACAACACAAATGCAATGAAAAGACATGAACCTTATTGATGTTTGTTAATTGCGTCAACATGGATCTGAGTGGGCCAGCCAGTGGATTATGAGGTCAGGTAACCAGATAGGACCAGGGCTACGTCCTAATTTGCGGCCGAGATGTCATTATAATGGAAATGTGTTTCAACGTCCAATCTTCCACACACACATCATCCTCCGATCCTCTACCACATCACAGCCCACTTACATTCCTTTAGAACCGCATTGGGTTTAATTAAGAATGCCCCAGCCCCAGCCCCAGCTCAGTGCTGGGACACACATAAACAAACACACACACACACGAGGCAGACACACACCGTCCTACAATCCTCTACCACACCACCACATGCTTTTTCTCCACTGCCCAATTGCATTTTTTTTTTTTTTAACCGTATGTCTTGGGTTTAATTACGAATGCTGCACCAGGAGACTGGTCTTGCTGCTCAGTGCTGGGGCACACACACACAAACACACACACTTGGCTATCAGAGCAGCATTGGCATTTTGTATGGGAGCCTGGGAGATGGCCCTCTCTCTCTCATGTTGGTTACTGTGTCTAGGTCTCTCAGTCTCACTAAAAATAGCTTGGCCTAACCCTAGTGCTGGGAGAGAGAGAGGCTGGAGTTGGCACGGACTAGGTCCAGCTTATACCCCCACTGTGTCACTTGTCTCCCTCCTCTCTCCCCCTCTCTCTCTCCTCTAATCTCTTACAGTGAATGGGGGTCCTCTCTGCGCACTGGAGAAAGAGTCTGCCATTCGGGTTCTCTATCGAGTATTGACTTTAAGACGGATCATCCATAACACACAACACAACCACATCGACCAATATTTTGGCTTATTCTTCACACAGTGGGACATTGTCATGCACAACAGGGCTAGGGGACACTACAAAGACCACATCGTGGTATGAAAACAGATACCCCAAGACTGGAATTTTGTCCAAAAGCGTCAGAAAGAAAAGGAAAGAGAGTAAGAAAGAAAGAGACAAATTGATTAGTGAAATAAATCGATATTTAACTCGATGAGAGAGAGGAGTAAGCTAGCCGTGTCTGTGTCACAAATGCAAACTATTCACTACGTATTGCACTACTTTTGAACAGAGCCCAATGGACCCTGGCCAAAAGTACTGCACTATATAGGGAATAGGTTGCCATTTGGGATGCATGTGATGTGTCTGCTGTCCCTGAGATGAGGCTGGGTGTTATCTCTCTGTTCTGAGAGACTCTTTAATTAACCTTGCTCATACTGCACTGAACAGAGAGAGTGAGAGAGAGAGAGAGAGCGAGAGAGGGGTGGGAGGGGGAGAAAGATACAGAAAGAGAAAGGGTGGGGGAGAAAGAGAGAACGAGGGAAAGAGGGGGGGAAGAGAGAGATGGAGAGTGAAAAATGAGAGAGAAAGACAGAAAGAAAGACAGAGACAGAAAGAATGAACGAGAGAGAGGGAGAGAGAGAAATGAGCTGAGAGAGAGAAAGCTGCAGTCTGTCATGTAGGCCAGCCAGCCATACTGACACACTGTGATGAAATTAGACAACTAGAACAGTTTAAACTCACAACCGATAAGAGCTCGGGCCTCAAATGGAAAAAGAAAAACAGAAGCTTTTTATTATATGAAGGCGTTACTCTACCACCATGACAGTCAACAAGCACTTCAAATACCATCACGCATACCCCCGCGCTAGCAGTGCTGAGATGACATGATTCAAAACACTCACACATTCACACCTCTCCTTCCACTGCCGTAGCTGTTTGTCTCAATGGGAGGTTGGTGTGTGATGGATGCCTATGTGGTGAATCATCGTTCAGGTCATTACCATCTTTTCTCAGCGAGGCCCCATCTCCGAGGATCCCATCGGCTTAACCCCTGACCCCTCGCCCCTACCGCCCCTCCCTCTCTTCACCCCGGTCTGGAACAAAGCCAGCTCAAAGCCAGTCCTACTCTGAATACCACAGGGCCCATGCACTCAGAATACCAATACCACTCTACCCCCCCAGCTGTGACAGGCACTCTGAGTGGGGTGACGGTTGTACAATTCCTGCCTGCCCGGGCTGGGATGGATGGAGCGGTTTGTACTGTATGTCTGCCTGTGAGCAGGCCCGTAGGCAGTGGTGGAATGAGGTCACAGTGTAGAGGCTTGAACCTGTGTTACAGTTCCAACTACAAGTGTTCATTTAGAAATAATGATATATGACATAGTGATGAGGAGAGGTGGAGGACATGTCAATATCACTGTTCATGTCCAATACAAAGTATTCTAGACCAGTTTCCTAATCCTGTTATATGAGTTTGACATTACATTTTGGATGATTTTTTGTTAAATTGAGCTACTGACATTTTAAAGTAAAACTAACAGAAGAAACAATTTCAACAAGTCATTCACTCGACATGGCAATTTGAAGAGGACTATAACACATTGGTTTGAGCAATAGAAAATGGCCATTACTAAAAAAACTAAATGAAGTTAAATGAAGTCAATTATTCCAGACCTGGACTGATTTGCAGATAAATTGCGACAGCACTCTCAGATGCATTTCCTCTATTAGTAGGGCCAGCAACAATGATGTGCCTCCAACAACACTGTCTATTTACCCTCAAACCCAAGTGTGACACCTCATTTCTCCAACTTTGCCACTTTTGGAGGCAATAAGTATTCTGCCCTCGGCAACCCGCTACAGGAAAAAAATCATGGATTTTTCATGGGCAAATAAAATAGCTGAAAGTACAATTAGTGAAAGGATGAAGGATTCATCACTTATGTTTGGGAGGGAAATGAATTCTATTTTTACAGAGGAAGTAATAAATGCTAATGAAACAAACCGCTAACAGTGAGCCAGACAGTTAAAGAGATGAGCAATGGCTCTTCCTTAAACATGGATGGCACTCTGTAGATAAGACTGTCGTTCAGTGACATTTGACAACAATCATGTTGACTATTAATTATGGTTTGTAAATATGAGGAATAAATGTGTCTGTAGAGGAGTGTTGACAAAAACTTACTCCAGGAATCAGGCAGAACTTCTTTATCAGCAGTAAGAGTTTATTCAAGCAATTGCAAGGGAGATCACTCAGGATAAACAGGAGAGGAACTCAAAAGTTAGAGTCACACAGTCATTATACACTTATTTTACACAATGAGCTGCTTGCCTCTCCTAGCCTACATGTCTAAGAGAAGGAAGTGATTTGTTTTTTAAAGCCTATTCAGTATGAAGAAGAATTTGGCCTTGAGCTGGGTCTCTGGTGCCCAAAGCGATAAGGAGCCACCAGCAAATCACGCCTTTGTGCGGTGTGTGAAGAGGGTAGTGGACAGCTATGGAAAATTACCGGTCGGTCGATCGATAGATCGATAGATAGTACTTTTCAACTCAAGCATTTACATATCATTAGACTGTAACATAACCATTTTGCCACAACAGAACATTTCAGTTGGTGTGCTTGGTTTTAGTAGGCTACAAGTACAGTATTTAGTACTACGATCACAACCACTGTGATAGCTTGGGACCATGCAGTGGACTGTAGGTACATTGACTCTTGTGGACTTCCCTTTGTACACGTACCTTCGTACCTTTATAGACTCTACAAATGTATTTAGTGGACTGAGAATATATTTGCTGTTGAATCTATGTACTGCTAAATACATTTCCCTCCCTATATCCTTGACTCAACCTCAAAATCTCTGTCGAACCTCTTCCTCCTTTGACGTGAAGAGTAGGGAACATTATTTGCATACTGATCTGTGATGAAAGTGTGGAGAGGAGGCAGAGATCACCCAGCTCTGTACAGCATGTTATAGCCTGCTAGCTGTTCTCTGCTCTACTCCAAGGTCCCCTCATTTCAATGGGCCAGCATCCCGTTCTGCTTCGTCCTCTTACATACTCTTACAGAGTACCCTATTCAGGCTCCAACCGACCCACCCTCCACTCCCTCTCCTTCCTCCGTCCCCTTCTCCACTCCCCTCTTCATTCACCCTGTCCCCTGTCCACTCACCAGTCCCGCCCTCTCCCCCCTGCCCTACTGACGGATGTGACAGGACTCTCAATGGCTCTGCCTCATTGTCCATGAACACTGATCCCTACACAAGAGGGCGCAGATATGCTCCCCTCCCCCGTGCACTCCTCCAGCCCTCCTCTGCTGCCCTCCTCCTCCCTGTGCTGTGCACTCCAGCCCTCTACTGGGCCCTCTCCTCCTCCCTGAGTGTGTGCTCGTGTGTTTGTCCGTAAAGTAGACCATCTTTGAAGTGCCACAGCTGTTCTGACCCAATATGTACACGAGAGAGAGAGAGAGTGATGCGGAGAGAGAGAAATGGAGAAAGAGATAGAGGGGACAGTAAACCATCTGAGAACACCATTCTATCACCACTCCTGTACATCTGTAGCAACTCCCAGCTCCCTCAGCCTCCTTGTGAAGGGGGCTAGGGGCAGTATCCTATCCAGTAAGAGTGGGTGAATGATGACTTTAATCTGTGAGTGTGGTGCACGCTAGCTCCTCTCTGCCCCAGTGGTGCCTCCTACAGTCTCCTACAGACCATTACTCTACATCAGAGGAGAGATGAGGCAGAAACAGGCCGGCTGGGCCGTCTCCTTGATTAGCTGCACCATCTTGGATCATCCCTCAGCACATACGCTGACACACACATACACTCGCAAAAGCACACACCACATGCACACACGCATTCTCTCTCTCTCACACACACACACACACACACACACACACACACACACACACACACACACACGGTCCTGCTGTGAGACACTAGCAGATGACTTGTCCCTATCTGGCTCTGTAGGCCACAGATTATCCTCCCATTCTGACAAAGACCACATCAATTATTCATTCTCTTTTGAAATTGCAGCAGGAAAATGTGATCATGAGTCTGGATGAATGATATCAGGCGTGACTCAAACTCCGGGTCATGGAGCTGGGGCTGGAGCTGGGTCATGGAGCTGGGGCTGGGGCTGGAGCTGGGACATGGAGCTGGGACTGGGGCTGGAGCTGGGTCATGGAGCTGGGGCTGGGTCATGGAGCTGGGGATGGAGCTGGGTGCTTTACTTCTGAGGACAACTGCAGGGTGTGAACACCCTCCTCTACTGTCTTTATAATACCAGTCTGTCCACTGTCATAATGTACAGTTGTATGTGAGGGGCATTGTTGATGAGGATACCAGAAAGTGAAGACTTTAACCCCAAAATACACCGTATGGCTATGGGCAAGACTTACACCAACGCAATTCACATTTGTGCCTGTGAAAGACTGGATTCCTACCTACATGTAAATAGTACTTCAATCAATCAATCACCTAACCAAACCTCCATGTACATATTACCTCAATCAATAACCCCAACAACCTCGCACCCCAGTACACTGACTCTGTACTCCTTGTATATAGCCAAGATATTTTTATTTTGCGTTAATATATTGTTTTAATCTATTTGCTAATTTTCTTACTTATTAACTGTATTGTTGGGAAAGGGCTCATAAGTAAGCATTTCACAGTAAAGTCTACAGTTGTTGTATTCGGCACATGTGACATTTATTTTATTTGGATTTGATACCTTTCAGTCGTTGCATCTTCATGTCAAGATGTTTCAAACAACCAGATGTCATTTTGTTCTTCTCCGTCCTTCAATAACCTACTTCAAGAAGTTTACATAAGTAAGTAAATCTAAACAAGAGAAAATCATTTATTTTCCTTCTCGAGCCTAAAGAGTTTCCCACAAACATCTGTTGACCAGGGAGTTTGAAGAGAAAACATCCTGTTGTTTGGGGAAGATATAGTTCAGAGGTCACCTCTACTCCCCTGACCTTGGTCCTCACAGCCCAAAACAATGCAAGTCAAACAAGGCTTTCCCCCAATGACCGAAAACAGCTTTCAGCTTCCTTATGACTCAGTCACATCTGATTCTATAAGGCCAGAGCTCTTTCTCAATTAATCTTTCCTCAATTCCACACATCTTCTTGCATCACCTCTTCCCAAAAGACATTGTAGGAGAAGGTCTGTGGGAAGGGACCTTGGACCTTCACCTTCAATACAGTTGGGAAGGTTAGAAAGAGGAAGTGAGGAATTGTGGAAAGATGAATTGAGAAAGAGCCCTGGTGTTTGAGAAGAGCCATGGAACATACCGTAGGCCAACTGGGGCCAAACTGATCTGGGTCCAGCAAATTGAGAGTCCTCTCTAGCTTCCGGACCTGGTTAATGACTGGTCTGAGGACAGATCTGGGTCTCAGCAGTGCACAAGGTTACCCGTTTCTCAAGATGCTCTAAAACATTATCTGTAGAAACTGAAAAGTATTTTGTGGAAAATATGGACAACAATAGAGAGAAATTGACCTGAATGGATTTCTTTCTCGCTTCTCCCAAACAAAACGTCTGCCTGATATTTGGGATAATGGTTATTGAAATTGGGTCATTTTGGAGAGAGAATGGGCACACTACACTGTATTTTCGAAAGGAAAGAGATAATCACAAAGAAACTCCCTGCAATACCTTCCTTACATTTACAGAGGAGGAAAACAATCATCGGAAATGGCAGCTGCTATGCTCTGCCGAATGGAAGAATGCAATTCAACATGAGAGCCACCGGGTCAGACTAAATGTGTGTCTTTCAGAGCTTAAAGAGACAGGAATACAAGTTGAACTAAACACTTTATTTACCGCTCTGAAGACTTCAACATCCTTTCTCACTCTCTCTCTCTCTCTCTCTCTTTCTCTTTCACTGCACTCTAATCATCTGAGAGAATGGTTCAGGTGGGTGAACAACATCTCTGAGGTATGCACCTCAGAATAGATCATCTCAGTTGCCATCCACATGTGTAAATATCATATTTGTCATTACTTTTTATAATGCAAACAAATTCCCCTTGAGGAACATTCAAGAGATCACACTAAACTGAACTAGAGAACACAAAACCCCAGTTGTCTAAAAAGAAAATAACTACCTTCCCTTCCATGTTTGGAAAAATATACCACTGGAACTTTCATTCCAGTCACGTGGGACAGAGTGACTCTTGACCCAAAAAGACACTCAGTGGACGATTGGGAGGACAAGCTGGCTGAAGAGTGAAGCTGAGAAAACAGTACGTCTTAGTTGGCCTGGAGTTTGACTTGGAAAACAAATTGATGTCCCCAAGGCTGTGCTATTAGCAGCATGGCAGGGCTAGGTTAAGGTACCCTGATGGGTTGAAGTATGTATTATCAATTTCAAGGAAGTTTGGTTGGAGAGAGAGATATAGAGAGCGAGTAGAGAGAGACTAAGATGGATAGTTTTGTTCTAGAGAGAGAGAGAGGGGAGGGGGGAGAGAAAGAGGGGAGGGGAGGGGAGAGGGAGAGTTTAGTTCTAGGAAGAGAGAGAGAGAGATGTGGAATGAGTTATAGAGCTATAGAGGAATAGAGGTGTAGAGGTATAGATGAATAAAGGGATGGCGATAGAGACAGATTGTGAGGTTGGTTCTGCTGGCTGTAGAGGGCTGTATCTCCCTCTGGACTGTATGCTCCTGCAGGCCCAGGCTGTTTATATTCCAACCCTGCGGAGCTCAACTATTACCTCTCACAAGGAAGCTCAGCTGGCCTAAACATACCTTCTCACCTCTCCTTTTCCCCCTCTCACTCCATTTCCAACATCCAACCTTCATTCACAAATCCTTCATCCCTCTCTCCCATCTCCCTTCATTTTCAACCCCCACTCACAAATCCTTCATCCCTCTCTCCCATCTCCCTTCATTTTCAACCCCCACTCACAAATCCTTCATCCCTCTCCCATCTCCCTTCATTTTCAACCCCCACTCACAAATCCTTCATCCCTCTCTCCCATCTCCCTTCATTTTCAACCCCCACTCACAAATCCTTCATCCCTCTCCCATCTCCCTTCATTTTCAACCCCCACTCACAAATCCTTCATCCCTCTCCCATCTCCCTTCATTTTCAACCCCCACTCACAAATCCTTCATCCCTCTCTCCCATCTCCCTTCATTTTCAACCCCCACTCACAAATCCTTCATCCCTCTTTCCCGTCTCCCGCCATCTCCAACCTACATTCCAAACTCCTAACCTCCTCACCTCTTCTCCCATCTCCCACCTAGAATCACAAACCCCTCTCTCCATCCATGTCAGTGGAACGACATTCCTATCCCTGACCTCTCATCCCTGACTTCTCCTACACCAGTTGTCAAGCCAGAAGATATTGCATGCTCTGTAACTCCCACTTACCACACTATACTGACATGTGGTTGTATGAAGACGACATTATGCAGCCACTGTCATGCCCTATGTAACATGAAGGCAAAGGTGTAAAGTACTACTTAAGTAGTTTTTTGGGCTATCTGTACTTTACTTGACTATTTATATTTTGACAATTTTAAATTACTACATTTATTTTTGATACTTAAGTATATTTAAAAGCAAATACTTTTAGACATTTACTCAAGTAGTATTTCACTGGGTGACTTTCACTTTTCTATTAAGGTATCTTTACTTTTACAGTACTATTTCCACTACTGCATGAAGGAATGTGTGAGTGAGTGGGCTTTGAGCTACAAGCAGTGAGAAGACAAGGCAGAAAGTGTGGTATTCTTGGTACAAATAAGCAAACTGACCAGACCATCACCTCAACGTGAAGCAAAGGAAACACAGACCAGACTCTCCAGATCAAAAGAAGACAAAAACTCGAAATACTGTACCTGCCTGTAGTACATACACAGAGACATCTGGCCTATCTGAATGACATGCTCCAAAGGGAAACAAACACTAAAAGAGGAACGCAGATGAAGGAAACAGTCCCTCTTTCTCTCCGCTTTCTGCTGTTTTATTGTTCCTGTGAGCAGGCCCACTGGTGGAGCAGGCAGTCTACATCACAGAAACATACTTTCAGCAGGGTGTGTGGGTGGGGCTCAATCAGAAAATCACATTCCCCTCACCACATTCACATCCCTCATTCACTCTCCCCTACAGAGAGAGAGGGGTGAGATGGAGAGAGAGAGAGAAACACAGAGAGAGAAGCGGGGGGTGAGATACTTTCCAGGAAGAAGAGCACTGACGATAGTCTCAGATGTTCAGTGTCCTTGTTTTTTTACCTGAGAAGGACAGTGATCCCATCGGAGGGCCCACCTCCTATGTGTGTGCGTGCATGTGTGTGTATGTGTTTGTTAAGATGACAAAGGAGATCATTAATTCATATACACCCTCCACAACACCTACCAGCTTAGACTCCTATACACACAGAGCTGAGAGCTCTAAGTGTGTGTGTGTGTGTGTGTGTGTGTGTGTGCACATTCTATCGGTATCAGGGAAAATTCTTTTGATTTCTGCAGTTTGGCAGAGGTAGCTACTCCTCCATAAAGACAAGAGAGGTGGGCTATAAAAATCCATCCAAATTCCATGGATGTGTCCTGTGCAGGTTAGGTGTCATGCTGGGTTAGGTGTGTGTTGGGCTGGCCAGAAGGCCAGATTGGGAATGTTTAGTTGGACTGTGGTGAAAGAAAGACTTCCCTCTCTTCCTCTCACTCTTTCCTCTCCCCCTACCTCTCCTCCCATCTCTCTCCCCTCCCTCCCTCTCTCTGCTCCTCTTTCTCACTTTCCCGCTCTCCCTCTCCCCTCCATGCTTGCCTGCCCACTGATGGCAATGACAGGTGTTCTCACAGGTGTCTGTTAGAATGGCCTGGGCATGCCCTCAAAGCCACGGAAGCATCAGAACTCCCCCCCACCCCATCCCCCCACCCCAGAACATCACAGGGAAGAGCTAGGTCTGTCCTACTGATCTTGCCTGCCAGGTGCTTCGTGTTTGGCATGGAAAGCCGAGCTCTGTCACTGTCTCTCTCTCTCCATTATAAAAACAAATAAACTTATTGGTCGTATACACATTTTGCAGATGTTATCGCAGGTTCAGCGAAATGCTTATCTCTAGCTCCAAAAGTGCAGTAATAAAAAAAAAAGGAAAACAAACAAATTAAGAAATATTAGAACGAACAATGTCAGAGTCCTGAATATAAAAAAATATACATACACCACCGTTCAAAAGTTTGGGGTCACTTAGAAATTATTGTTTTTGTCCATTAAAATCACATCAAATTGATCAGAAATAAAGTGTAGACATTGTTAATGTTGTAAATGACTATTGTAGCTGGAAACGGCAGATTTTTTTATGGAATATCTACATAGGCGTACAGAGGCCCATTCTCAGCAACCATCACTCCTGTGTTCCAATGTCACGTTGTGTTAGCTAATCCAAGTTTATCATTTTAAAAGGCTAATTGATCATTAGAAAACCCTTTTGCAATTATGTTAGCACGGATGAAAAACGTTGTTCTGATTAAAGAAGCAATAAAACTGGCCTTTAGACTAGTTGCGTATCTGGAGCATTAGCATTTGTGGGTTCGATAACAGGCTCAAAATGGCAAGAAACAAATAACTTTTCTGAAACTCATCAGTCTATTCTTGTTCTGTTTAATGAAGGGTATTCCATGAGAGAAATTGCCAAGAAACTGAAGATCTCGTACAACGCTGTGTACTACTGTCACGCCCTGATCTGTTTCACCGGTCCTTGTGCTTGTCTCCAACCCCTCCAGGTGTCGCTTATTATCCCCTGCATATTTATCCCTGTGTTTCCTGTCTCTCTGTGCCAGTTCGTCTTGTTTGTCAAGTCAACCAGCGTTTTTGTATCTCAGCTCCTGCGTTTCCCAGTCTCTCTTTTCTCATCCTCCTGGTTTTGACCCTTACCTGTCCTGACTCTGAGCCAGTCTGCTTGCCCACTCTGCCTGCCCCTGACCTCGAGCCTACCTATCGTCTTGTACCGTTTGGACTCTGAGAAACAGATGCCTCACAAGTCCTCAACTGGCAGCGTCATTAAATAGTACCCGCAAATCACCAGTCTCAACGTCTGGTTGATAATAGATAATAACAGAGTAGCAGCAGCGTAGACGGGGGGACGGGGGGGGGGTGCATAGGCTGGGTAGCCATTTGGTTAGATGTTTAGAAATCTTATGTCTTGGGGTAGAAGATGTTTAGAAGCCTCTTGGACTGGGCCGTACCCTGTAACCTCTGTAGTGCCTTGCGGTCGGAGGCCGAGCAGTTGCCATACCAGGCAGTGATGTGACCTGTCAGGATGCTCTCGATGGTGCTGTAAAATCTTTTGAGGATCTGAGGACCCATGCCAAATGTTTTCAGTCTCCTGAGGGGGAATAGATGTTGTCATGCCCTCTTCACGACTGTGTTGGTGTGCTTGGACCATGTTAGTTTAATGATGATGTGGACGCCAAGGAACTTGAAGCTCTCAACCTGCTCCACTACAGCCCCGTCCATGAGAATGGGGACGTGCTCGGTCCTCCTTTTCCTGTATCCACAATCATCTCCTTTGTCTTGATCACGTTGAGGGAGAGATTGTTGTCCTTACACCACACGGTCAGGTCTCTGACCTCCTCCATATAGGCTGTCTCATCGTTGTCGGTGATCAGGCCTACCACTGTTGTGTCATCAGCAAACTTAATGATGGTGTTATGCCTGGCAGGGCAGTCATGAGTGAACAGGGAGTACGGGAGGAGACTGTGCACGCACCCCTGAGGGGCCCCTGTTTTGAGGATCAGCGTGGCGGATGTGTTGTTACCTACCCTTGGGGCAGCCCACCTTGGGGCGGCCCGTCAGGAAGTCCAGGATCCAGTTGCAGAGGGAGGTGTTTGGTCCCCGGGTCCTTAGCTTAGTGATGAGCTTTGAAGGCACTATGGTGTTGAACACTGATCTGTAGTCAATGAATAGCATTCTCACATAGGTGTTCCTTTTGTCCAGATGTGAAAGGGCAGTGGAGTGCAATAGAGATTGCATCATCTGTGGATCTGTTGCTGCGGTATGCAAATTAAAATGGGTTGAGGGTTTCTGGGATAATGGCGGCGATGTGAGCCATGACCAGCCTTTCAAAGCATTTCATGGCTACAGACATGAGTACTACGGGTCGGTAGTTATTTAAGCAGGTTACCTTCATGTTCTTGGGCACAGGGACTATGGTGGTCTGCTTCAAACATGTTGGTATTACAGACTCGGACAGGGAGAGTTTGAAAATTGTCAGTGAAGACACTTGCCAGTTGGTCAGTGCATGCTCGGAGTATACGTCCTGGTAATCCATCTGGCCCTGCAGCCTTGTGAATGTTTACCTGTTTAACGGTCTTACTCATGGGGCGGCAGCGTAGCCTAGTGGTTAGAGTGTTGGACTAGTAACCGGAAGGTTGCAAGTTCAAACCCCCGAGCTGACAAGGTTGTTCTGTCGTTCTGCCCCTGAACAGGCAGTTAACCCACCTAGGCCGTCATTGAAAATAAGAATTTGTTCTTAACTGACTTGCCTAGTTAAATAAAGGTAAAAACATCGGCTGCAGAGAGCGTGATCACACAATCTTTCAGAACGAACTTTCAGCATGTTTCAGTGTTATTTGCCTCGAATCGATCATAGAACTAGTTTAGCTGTAGGCTGTTGTGTCACTGAGCAGCTCTCAGCTGTGCTTTCCTTTGTAGTATGTAATGGTTTGTAAGTGCCTGCCACATCCGCCAAGCAGAACCACTCTAACCCCGAAGTTTATAAGAAATCCCGCTATGCCCTCCGACGAACCATCAAACAGGCATAGCATCAATACTGCTCCTTGAAAGCAGCAGCTCTAGCCTTTAGCTCAATGCGGATGTTGCCTGTAATCAATGGCTTCTGGTTGGGGTATGTACGTACAGTCACTGTGGGAACGACATCATCGATGCACTTATTGATGAAGCCAGTGACTGATGTGGTGTCCTCCTCAATGCCATCGGAGGAATCCAGGAACATATTCCAGACTGTGCTAGCAAAACAGTCCTGTAGTTTAGCATCTGCTTAATCTGACCACTTTTTTATTGATCTAGTCACTGGTGCTTCCTGCTTAAATTTATGCTTGTAAGCAGGAATCAGGAGTATAGAACTATGGTCAGATTTGCCAAAAGGAGGGCGAGGAAGAGCTTTGTACGTGTCTCTGTGTGTGGAGTAGAGGTGGTCCGAGTTTGTTTTCTTCTGGTTGCACATTTAACATGCTGATAGAAATTTAGTAAAACAGATTTAAGTTTCCTTGCATTAAAGTCCCCTGCTACTAGGAGCGCTGCCTCTGGGTGAGCGTAAGCTGTATTTTGCTTATGGCAGAATACAGCTCATTCATTGCTGTCTCAGTGCCAGCCTCTGAAAGTGGTGGTATGTAAATAGCTACGAAAAATACAGATTAAAACTCTATGTAGGTAGTGTGGTCTACAGTTTATCATTTGATACTCTACCTCAGGCGAGCAACAGCTCGAGACTTCCTTAGATATCGTGCACCAGCTGTTATTTACAAAAATACATAGTCCGCCACCCCACCCCTGTTCTATCCTGCCGGTGCAGCGTATAACCAGCCAGCTGTATGTTGATAGTGTCGTCGTTCAGCCATGTCTCCGTGAAGCATAAAGTATTACAATTTTGAATATCCCTTTGGTCTTCCACGTAGGTCATCTATTTTATTCTCCAAAGATTGCACGTTTGCTCGCAGAATGGAAGGAAGTGGGGGTTTATTCGATCACCTACGAATTGTCAGAAGGCAGCCTGCCCTCCGGCCCCTTTTTCTCCACCTCCTCTTCGCGCAAATTACGGGGATCTGGGCCTGTTCCCGAGAAAGCAGTATATCATTAGCGTCGGCCTCGTTAAAGGAAAAAAACGATTCTGCCAATCCATGGTGAGTAATCGCAGTCCTGATGTCCAGAAGTTATTTTCGGTCCTAAGAGATTGTAGCGGCAACATTATCTACAAAATAAGTAGAAATATAAGTTACAAACAATGCAAATAAACAAACAAAAAAACACAATCGGTTGGGGGGCACGTAAAACATCTGCCTTCTTCTCCAGCACCATCATATTTAATATAATGTGTGTATAGACAGTATGGACAGTATACAAATAGAAATGGTGTTTACAGCAGTATTTATATAGGATGAGCCTTGACTACAATATAGAATATAAATATGAAGTGGGTAAAACGGTATGTAAACACTAAAGTGACCAGTGTTCAATGACTCTGTATAGGGTAGCAGTCTCTAAGGTGCAGGGTAGAGTACTGGGAGGTAGCCTGCTAGTAACAGTGACTAAGTTCAGGGCAGGGTACTGGGCCCTATAGTCCTCTAGGCAACACACAGGGTGACTCTAATAGCATCACAGAGAGAGGGAGGGGGGAAAAAAGCAAGAAAGAGAGAGAGAGAGAAGGAAAGAAGGAAGGAAATAGGGTGTGTGGGTGGGAGGTAAGGTGGGGGAGAATGAGAGAGTAAGGGAGCTATAGATATAAGAGAGAGAGAGAGAGAGAGAGGGAGGTAGGGACGGTGAGAGGAGGGATATGGATACAGTGATAATGGTTCTGCTTGGATAAAGACGGGACTTCGATCAAATGTTTAATGAACAAAAATATATAAACGCAACATGCAAAAATGGCAAAGATTACACTGAGTAACAGTTCATATAAGGAATTCAAGTCAATATAAAATAATTCATTAAGCCCTAATCTACAGATTTCACATGACTGGGCAGGAGGCCCACCCACTTGGCAGCCAGGCCCACCCACTTGGGAGCCAGGCCTAGCCAATCAGAATAAGTTTTCCCCACAAAAGGGCTTCATTACAGACAGAAATACTCCTCAGCACCCTCCTCCCAACCCCATACAGATGATCCCACAGGTGAAGAAGCCGGATGTGGAGGTCCTGGATTGGCGTGGTGACACGTGGTCTGCGGTTGTGAGGCCGGTTGGACGCACTGCCAAATTTTCTACAACGACATTGGAAGTAGCTTTTGGTAGAGAAATGAACATTCAATTAATCTTGCAACAGCTCTGGTGGACATTCCTGCAGTCAGCATGCCAATTGCACGCTCCCCCAAAACTTAAGTGACCTTTAATTATCCCCAGTACAAGGTGCACCTGTGTAATGATCATGCTGTTTAATCAGCATTTTGATATGCCCCACCTGTCAGGTGGATGGATTATCTTGGTAAAATAGATATTCTCACTAACAGAGATATAAACAAATTTGTGCCCAAAATGATGAGAGAAATAAACTTTTGGGGATTTATTATTTCAGCTCATGAAACATGGGACCAACAGTTTACATGTTGCGTTTATATTTTTGTTCAGTATATGAATATGTCTGCAACACAGAATACTGCTTTGTGGTCGTTACTTGCTCCAGTTACTTCTCAACCAATCAGTGACTCATTTCAAACTAGAGGACAGAAGGTAACGTAGACTGACTTTCACCCCATTTCAATACATGACCTCCATTTCAGGTCTGTGTGATTGTGCAGATTTAGCAGCCAACACTGTGGTCCCCCAGGATTGGGTTGTATCGCGCTCTCCTGCTTTGCAGGGGTGGTTACTGGTTAACAGGCTAACAAGCAGGAGAGGAGAGTAGGGGGAGGGGTAGTTTGAAGCAGCATCCTTCCATCTCTTTCATCTGTTTAGGCATACTGGCAGGCTCAGATCCTCTCCTCCTATTAAGTGGGCAGCAGCAATGTTCTGTACTCGTCGTTTTGGGCCCTGGCACGCCTAGCGACACCTCCAGTTAGAACAGAACGAAGAGGGAGCCACTTTGTTTATCCCCCAGCTCAAGAAAAGCCAAAAAAGTATGTGTGTCTGTGTGCGTACGTCTGTGAGCATGCCAGGAAAGTGGGATATAGATGTTGAAAGATGGGCGTTTGATTCAGGACTGCCAGTAGAGGAACTCAGTTGGTGAAACTCAGATTAAACAAAAGTAAACCCTATGAACCCCAGTCCTCTTCCACATTCAAAAACAAGACAACAAGAGCACCAAAACAAAGCCCACATTGACTTTGGCACACTGGTGGCAGCCGCTCACATATTATGTCACTATGCTGTGACTGTTCTGAAAGAGCACTTTGTCAGAGAATCCCAAGACTGGGTGGTGATACGTTTTCATACACACATCTCAGTGTAGTAGAATAGGTTGTAGTGCTATAGTGCTGTAGAAGCAAGCCAAACATACAGCCTTCACTCATCTCACTCAACCCCTTTCCTCTTAGTGGTGTTAGGCAGACCTGGGTTCAAATAGGATTCATCTTCTTTCAAATACTTTGAGCGTTCCATCTCGCCCGGCCAGTACAGCTGTAGTATTTGAAAAATGTAGAACTACTGTACAGTACCAGTCAAAAGTTTGGACACACCTACTCATTCAAGGGTTTTTCTTTATTTGTACTATTTTCTACATTGTGGAATAATAGTGAAGACATCAAAACTATGAAATAACACATATGGAGTCATGGAGTGAAAAAAGGGTTAAATCCAAATATATTTATATTTGAGATTTTTCAAAGTAGCTACCCATTGCCTTGATGACAGCTTTGCATACACTTGGCATTCTCTCAATCAGCTTCTTGAGGTAGTCACCTGGAATGCATTTTAATTAACAGGCGTGCCTTGTTAAAAGTTAATTTGTGGAATTTCTTTCCTTTTTAATGCGTTTTTTGCCAATCAGTTATGTTGTTACAAGGTAGGGCGTGGTATACAGAAGACAGCCTTATTTGGTAAAAGACGAAGTCCATATTATGGCAAGAACTGCTCAAATAAGCAAAGAGAAATGACAGTCCATCATTACTTTAAGACATGAAGGTCAGTCAATGTGGAACATTTCAAGAACTTTGAAAGTTTCTTCAAGTGCAGTCGCAAAAACCATTGAGCGCTATGATGAAACTGGCTCTCATGAGGACCTCCACAGGAAAGGAAGACCCAGTGTTACCTCAACTGCAGAGGATACGTTCATTTAACTGCACCTCAGATTGCAGCCCAAATAAATGTTTCACAGAGTTCAAGTAACAGACACATCTCAATGTCAACTGTTCAGAGGAGACTGTGTGAATCAGGCATTCATGGTTGAATTGCTGCAAAGAAACCATTACTAATGGACACCAATAAGAGACTTGATTGAGCCAAGAACCACGAGCAATGGATATTAGACCTTTGGTCTGATGAGTCCATATTCCAACCGCCGTGTCTTTGTGAGACGCAAAGTAGGTGAACGGGTGATCTCCGCATGTGTGGTTCCCAGCATGAAGCATGGAAGAAGAGGTGTGATGGTGTGGGATTGCTTTGCTGGTTACACTGTCTGTGATTTACTTAGAATTCAAGGCACACTTAACCAGCATGGCTACCACAGCATTCTGCAGCGATACGCCATCCCATCTGGTTTGCGTTTAGTGGGAATATAATTTTTTTCCTACAGGACAATGACCCAACACACCTCCAGGCTGTGTCAGGGCTATTTGACCAAGAAGTAGAGTGATGGTGCTGCTTCAGATGACCTGGCCTCCACAATCACCTGACCTCAACCCAACTGAGATGGTTTGAGACGAGTTAGACCACAGGAAAAGCAGCCAACAAGTGCTCTCCATATGTGGGAACTCCTTCAAGGCTGTTGGAAAAGCATTCCTCATGAAGCTGGTTGAGAGAATGCCAAGAGTATGCAAAGCTGTCATCAAGGCAAAGGGTGGCTACAATGTATAAAATAGTTAAAATAAAGAAAAACCCTTGAATGAGTAGGTGTGCCCAAACTTTTGACTGGTACTGTATTTGAACCCAAGGTGTTTAGTGTGTCTGATGTACACTACCAAGCTCCACAACTTTTAGACCGGTCCCATATCACCACATGACCCTTCAGTACAGTAGGCCCACTGTAACTCAATTGTTAGAGTATGGCTCTTGCAGCGCCAGAGTTGTGGGTTCAATTCCCACGGGGGACCAGTTCGAAAAAAATATGAAAATGTATGCACTCACTACTGTAAGTCACTAAATGACTAAAATGTAAATGTAAAATGTAACAGTAGCTACCTACATAAAGACATCACATTACCATGGAGACAGGCACTCACACCCGCAGGCAAGGATACACGTCAACACAGACACACACACACACACACACACACACCACACACGTATAGTATATGCACACACACACACAAACACTCATGCACACAATTAATCATACTCTTTCTCCATCCCACCCCATTCGAGGAGCTGAAAACACTCCAGTCCGAAAACCACAGAATCAATAACAGCAAGCCAATGCTGTCTGACTGCTGCCAGGAAAGTTAAAGAGAGGAGCAGCAGACCAGAGGAGTAGAGAGAGGAGTACAGGAGGAGAAGAGAGGCAGGTCTGGGAGCCCAGTAAAAGAGGAACACTGGCTGCGGACGGATGAGCGTGGGTTGTTATCCACCAGTGGACCACACACACACAGGGATAGGGGAGAGGAAGAGGTGGGTTGGAAGCTCAGCTTACCTGGATGAGAGAGACATTGTTGAGGCTCAATCTGAAGAGGAAGTTTCTGTGTAGAATCAATAGAGAGGGGAAAAAACAGTTAGTTTAAACAGTTATAAACTTAATAAACACTTAGTTTACGTGGCAAATACGTGTGTTTTTTTTCTTACAGTGAGTTCAACTCAGGGCACTGATATTTTGTAGTCACATAAGAACTCTCTGAAATTTGAAGTTGTTTCAAATACTCCAGCTGCCAAATTCCACACCAGGCATTATCCAACAAGCCTCAGAAGACTATATATTACAGTGGAGGCTCCTCAGATGAAGAAGGGGAGGACTATCCTCCTCAGTGAATTTCATAAAAATAAAAATATTGAAACTACACTAAATATATTCACATCACCAAATAGTTGATAAAAACACATTGTCTTGCAATGAATATCTACTGTATCCTCAACAGCACTCTGTAGGGTATCACCATGGTGTAGCCGGAGGACAGCTAGCTTCTGTCCTCCTCTGGGTACATTGAATTCAATACAAGCCTAGGGAGCTCATGGTTCTCAACCCCTTCCATAGACTTACTCAACTATTATTACAACTTCCAGAGGACGCCCATCAATCTGTCAGAGCCCTTGCAGAATGAGCTGACATGTTGTCCACCCAATCAAAGGATCAGAGAATGAATCTAGTACTGAAAGCATAAGCTACAGCCAGCTAGCACTGCAGTGCATAAAAAGTGTTGAGTAGTTGACTCAGAGAGAGAAAGACAATAGTTGAACAGTTTCAGATAAATTCATTTCTTTAAAAATGAAGGAGAAGCAAGAGAGAGAGAGAGCTAGCTGTATTTCATAGTATTTTTTCACTTTCACTTAGCTAGCAAATGCAACTAACTAGTGTTGCCGACTCAAACAGAGATATAAGCTATGTTAGCTAGCTGGCTATGGCTAGCCAACACTGGAAGTCTTCCAAGTCAAGGTAAGCATTTGGTTTTATTAATTTATTATCACTGGGATCGCCGGTGCAACTGCTAAACTGCATACTGACTGTACAGCATGATTGTAGCTGGTTTAGTAATGCATTAGTTCTAGATATGTTGACCATGACATTAGCTAATATGGTGACAATGATGTAGGCTGTATGTAGTGGTTAGTGGTTATGATATGATCAGGGGTTTATCCATTCAAACAGATTCTGTTGAAAAACATTGCTTAAACGGAACGAAAAGGGGATAGACATACCTGAATTTGTCCAATAGAAACTCTCGATTGCAATTGTTGGACTAATGATTACATCCTAGATCAGCTAGATGCCGACAAGAGTGTGTAAGGTGGTATTGAATGTGTCACTGTCACCTTGATTACTCTAATATTTATCTCGACCTGTGCACCTACGTTGTAAACTTTCATTCATAGGCTAGGTTGTAGCAATCTCATGATGGGTATAGGGAAAATTAGAGTATCATGTAGTAGCCTGAACCTATCAATGTTACATTGAGCAGGGTGAATGGAATATGACAGCCATGCTCATTAAAAAAACATGACACTTATACATGACTATCACTTTTAAATGATTAATCTCCAATTTTCAGCAGCAGTGCAGTATAGGGCCAGGCAGAGTGTTTTGTATAAGGGTACATTAACACATGTATAAGAGATCAATGAACAAATGAATAAGGGATACATTAAGAAATGAATAAGGGGTAAATGAACAAATTAATAAGGGATAAATGATCACATGAATAAGGAGTAAATTACCTCATGAATAAGGAATAAATGAACACATGAATACGGAGTAAATTACCACATGAATACGGAGTAAATTACCACATGAATAAGGAATAAATGAGCAACTGAATAAGGGATAAATGAACAACTGGATAAGGGATACATGAACAACTGAATAAGGGATAAATGAACACATGAATAAGGGATAAATGAACACATGAATAAGGGATAAATGAACAAGTGAATATGGGATAAATGAACACGTGAATATGGGATAAATGAACACATGAATAAGGGATAAATGAACACATGAATAAGGGATAAATGAACAACTGAATAAGGGATAAATGAACAACTGAATAAGGGATAAATGAACACGTGAATATGGGATAAATGAACACGTGAATATGGGATAAATGAACAACTGAATATGGGATAAATGAACACATGAATAAGGGATAAATTAACAACTGAATATGGGATAAATGAACAACTGAATATGGGATAAATGAACACGTGAATATGGGATAAATGAACACGTGAATATGGGATAAATGAACAACTGAATATGGGATAAATGAACACATGAATAAGGGATAAATGAACAACTGAATATGGGATAAATGAACAACTGAATATGGGATAAATGAACACGTGAATATGGGATAAATGAACACGTGAATATGGGATAAATGAACAACTGAATATGGGATAAATGAACACGTGAATATGGGATAAATGAACACATGAATATGGGATAAATGAACACATGAATATGGGATAAATGAACACGTGAATAAGGGATAAATGAACACGTGAATAAGGGATAAATGAACACATGAATATGGGATAAATGAACAACTGAATAAGGGATAAATGAACACATGAATAAGGGATAAATGAACACATGAATAAGGGATAAATGAACACATGAATAAGGGATAAATGAACACATGAATAAGGGATAAATGAACAACTGAATATGGGATAAATGAACACATGAATATGGGATAAATGAACACACGAATTAGGGATACGTTAAGGAATGCATTCTTACCTTGCCCCCACTATCAACTCATTCCTGGTCAGGTCAAGAGTCAGTTGAGAGTAGTCTCTCACATCCGGGTGGGAGAATATAGTGATCCAAGGACTCAGGGCTGAAAGAGAGGAATAAAGTAGGGAATGAGAGAGATTTAAAAGGAATCACAAAATGATAAATTACAATTAAGGAATCACCCAATTAAAAGGAATCACACAGGGCAGAGACTCAGGGGGAATGCTACAATGGTATGAATCTGAACTAACTCATTCAATCGAATTGATTAAAACAGTAGAATTCTTTATCTGGTTAAAAATCAACAAAGAGGCTATCTTAACCAATCTTAAACGTCTTCCTCTGTGCAGCATACATTCACCCCTCAGTCACCCTACTTCAATGAAAATAGTTTCTCCATTCTAGAGGGGAAGATTAGTCACTTTCAGGCCCAAGGCAATGTACTGGTCTGTGGAGACCTCAATGCTAGAACAGCAGAATAACTAGACACTATTAACAGTCATGGGGATGAACACCTACCGAGAAGCAACAACCTTTCCCTTCCCACATACACCACCACCCCTCAACCCACTAACACCTCTCTCAGACCACAGTGTATCTGAGAAGAGTGGAATCCAACCATGAAGCATCACGGCCCAATAAATTACATGGTACTAAACATGCTTATAGATGGAGTGCAAACAGTACAGAAATCTACTAAAAAGCCATTAGTAGCCAAAAAATACAATCTCTCCTGGACAACTTTTTAGCCTTAACATTCTCCTACACCAATGAAGGTGTACATTTGGCTGTTTGGAACATAAACTTTATATTTGACAAATTAGACTATTTGGCTAGTCTAAAGAAACATAAGAACAAACCAAAAAGAATAGATAATGAAAATGGTTTGATAATGATTGCAAAAATCTAAGGAAGTCATTGAAAAATATATCTAATCAAAAACACAAAACCAGGCAACAAAAATATACGCCTTCAATATGGGGAAACACTGAAGCAATACTAACACACCCTAAGAACAAAAAAGGAACAGCACTTACCCTCCACACTCTAATTGACAAACAAGTAAACCAAAACAATGGCAAAATCTACTCATGTTTTGTAGACTTCAAGAAAGCATTTGATTCAATTTGACACAAAGGTATTTTTTATAAACTAAAAGAAAATGAATCCAATTGAGCACATCTGGGACATCATGTCTCGCTCCATCCACCAACGCCACGTTGCACCACAGACTGTCCAGGAGTTGGCGGATGCTTTAGTCCAGGTCTGGGAGGAGATCCCTCAGGAGACCATCCGCCACCTCATCAGGAGCATGCCCAGGCGTTGTAGGGAGGTCATACAGGCACGTGGAGGCCACACACACACTACTGAGCCTCATTTTGACATGTTTTAAGGACCTTACATCAAAGTTGGATCAGCCTGTAGTGTGGTTTTCCACTTAAATTTTGAGTGTGACTCCAAATCCAGACCTCCATGGGTTGATAAATTTGATTTCCATTGATAATTTTTGTGTGATTTTGTTGTCAGCACATTCAACTATGTAAAGAAAAAAGTATTTAATACGATTATTTCATTCATTCAGATCTAGGATGTGTTATTTTAGTGTTCCCTTTATTTTTTGAGCAGTGTATATAAATCTGGCACAACCAAATCATCATAAAGCAAAAATAAAAATATATCACCTATTGGAAAGACACTACAAAAAAATCTATGTAAACATCCATGCTATTTGGCTCTGAACTAACAGTACATGGTGGCAGACAATTTGACCACTGTGACTGATAGAAAACTGAGGAAAACAGTGTCTAGATACAGACTCAGTGAGCACAGTCTGGCTATAGACACCAGTCATCAGAGGCAAACTTGGCTGCCCAGAGAGGACAGGCTGTGCTCACTCCGCTCCAGGGGACGGGTAGAGACAGAGCTGCATTCCCTATTACACTTTGACAAATAATCAGACCTCAGAGAAATCTTTCTTGCCCAAAATTATCAATTCAGTATAAAGAATTTAAACATTTTAAAATGTAAAAAAAAAATTATGTATTGGTTGAAAAGCCAAATATGTGCCCCCCTAACACAACCTGAGAGAAAATTGTAATGTCAATAATATTTCCCAGTTTGGTTTTGTTTTGGCTTTCATACCATGTCATGTGGCTTCTCAGTCATGTTGAGACTGGTCTACTATTGCTTTAATGTATTGTTTAGAGGTCGACCGAATATGATTTTTCAACGCTGATACCGATTATTGGAGGACCAAAAAAGCCGATGCCGATTAATCGGCCGATTAAAAAAAAAAAAATTGTAATGATGACAATTACAACAATACTGAATGAACACTTATTTTAACTCAATATAATACATCAATAAAATCAATTTAGCCTCAAAAAAATAATGAAACATGTTCAATTTGGTTTAAATAATGCAAAAACAAAGTGTTGGAGAAGAAAGTAAAAGTGCACTATGTGCCATGTAAAAAAGCTAACGTTTGAGTTCCTTGCTCAGAACATGAGAACATATGAAAGCTGGTGGTTCCTTTTAACATGAGACTTCAATATTCCAAGGTAAGAGGTTTTAGGTTGTAGTTATAGTATTTATAGGACTATTTCTCTCTATGCCATTTGTATTTCATATACCTTTGACTATTGGATGTTCTTATAGGCACTTCAGTATTGCCAGTGTCACAGTATAGCTTCCGTTCCGCTCCTCGACCCTACCTGGGCTCGAACCAGGAACACATCGACAACAGCCACCCTCGAAGCAGCATTACCCATGCAGAGCAAGGGGAACAACTACTCCAAGTCTCAGATCGAGTGATGTTTGAAATGCTATTAGTGTGCACCCCGCTAACTAGCTAGCCATTTCACATCGGTTACACCACCCTAATCTCGGTAAAAAAGTGCTGTTTGAATGAATACTTACGAGCCTGCTGGTGCCTACCACCACTCAGTCAGACTGCTCTATCAAATCATAGACTTAATTATAACATAATTACACACAGAAATACGAGCCTTTGGTCATTAATATGGTCGAATCCGGAAACTATCATTTCGAAAACAAAACGTTTATTATTATCGCATATCATATTGCAAGAGAAGTGACACAATTTCACCTGGTTAATATTGCCTGCTAACCTGGATTTGCAGGTTTAAAAACATATACTTCTCTGTATTGATTTTAAGAAAGGCATTGATGTTTATGGTTAGGTACACGTTGGAGCAACGACAGTCCTTTTACCGCGAATGCGCACCGCATCGATTCTATGCAACGCAGGACACGCTATAGATAAACTAGTAATATCAACCACCATGTGTAATTAACTAGTGATTATGATGGAAGTGCAATGAGAGGCAGGTGGTTAGAGCGTTGGACTAGTTAACTGTAAGGTTGCAAGATTGAATCCCTGAGCTGACAAGGTCGAAATCTGTCGTTCTGCCCCTGAACAAGGCAGTAAACCCACCATTCCTAGGCCGTCACTAAAAATAAGAACGTGTTCTTAACTGACTTGCCTAGTCAAATAATGGTGTAAAGAAATAATACAAAATAAAAATACATTTGAAAAGTCGGCCAAAAATACCGATTTCCAATTGTTATGAAAACTTGGAAAAAAAATAATAATAATAATCATTTTTGTAAAAAAAAAAAAAAAAATTGGCCCTAATTAAATAGGCCATTCCAATTAATCGGTCGACCTCTAGTATTGTTATTCTCATTAATATTGTTGTTGTAGTTGCTGTTAATAGTAATCCCATTTCCACTACTATTAGAATTGATGCCTTATTGATGCTGGTCCCACCGTTTTTTGTTATATGTATACTTTGACAATGTAAGTCATTTAACATGCCATGTCAATAAAGTCTACTGAATTGAATTTTGAGCGAGTTAGAGAGAGTTAAGTTAATTAAGGACCACAGACACTGTTTCTCTACTATATTGTAACATGATAAATCTGTCAAACTCTTGGCCTCTTGGGGCAGCGTGTTCAGTAGAGTTAAATTAAAGGTGACAGCAGCATGAGTAATGTCTGTGAAATAAATGTAATAAAAAGATTCGGAACCTGAACACTTCTAATTCAAATTGAAGTGGGTTACAATAGATATACTGGAAACACCCTCTGCTCTGATATGGTCGTCATGATCTATTTTGTGTTGTTATAGGTTCAACAAAACAGTGTCTCTTTCTTTACATTGTCATAGAAACAAAACAGCACACTATCACCGATTTCACCTTTGCATATTGTTTCAGTAGGCCTATAATGTAAACGTACAAAGTAGCATCTAAGGAGGCACAGATGTCTGTTAGTGGGAAACGACCTATGCTTTGTGGTTTGCAGCAGCAGTGAATGAGTTATTGAGAAGATTGTGATTGTGTCCAGCTACTGGCAGCCTCCTCTGCTCTACTCCCTTCTGCCCCGTGCCCCGAGCTCTGAGCACCCTGTGGGATCCAGCAGAGAGGGACAATACTGTAGCCACATCAAGTCCGTAGCCACATCAAGCATACTGATCCTAATGCGACACAACGCCCAGTCAAAACTACCCCTTCGAGGACACACGCCAGGATCCCAACCACAGCCACAGTGCCTGCCATTTCAGACATTTGGCACTCGCTTTCACAGATCAAAAAAAAATTCTCCCAGCAGAATCACAGGGAGTCACACAGTAGAGTGGCGGGTCATTTCGAGTAGAAGAAAAAATACACAAAAATAACATTTTCTACCAAAAGGGCCCAGCTGATCTCCATGTGACCGGAGCGTGGGTTTACTAAATGGATTTCTCCACATGGGAGGCAAATGGGATTTACATTTTTAGACAAACAATATTGCAGCAGTTGGATGCTTATATTCATAATTATAGTGTGTTCAGTAGCATATTACATAGCAGAAAGCCTTTTAAGACATTTTCGAAATTCATTGTGGACTTAAAAAACTATTTCTTCCACAAATAATGGGGATAATATTTGCCCCCTGCAAGACAACTTTGGACAGCCCCAGTTTGTTTACTGCAAGAAGCTGTAAAATGCATTTGCCATTTAGGGAGGAAGTGAGTGATTGAATAAAAAAAAAACTAAACTAAACAGATTAAAGAAAAAAAAGTAAGCTCATTCTGATTAATCTCTCTCCAGATATCGTGAACTAAAATACAACCTTACTATCAGCTTGAGAGAGGAAATTCATAGCATGGATGATATAACAATTCACACTTAACTGAATTCTTGGCAAAGCTCTTGGGAAAACCAATTAGACCCACAGATTTCCAATACATTACAGGCTTTAGCTAAACCAGCGAATAAAAAGCCTACATTAGGATTGATTAGAATCATATGGCCCCATTATCCTGAGCATCCTTTATTAAGACATAGTGGGATGGGAGCAGAGTAATCATAGGGATGGATTATTAAGACAAAACTAGACGATAACAGAGTAATCATACACTCTTAGAATAAAGGGTTTCAAAATGTTTTGCAGCTGTCCCCATAGGAGAACACTTTTTGGTTCCAGGTAGAACACTTGACTTCATTGTAGAAGCCTCTGTGGAAAGGGTTTCACAAAAAACCCAAAAGGGTTCACCTGGGACCAAAAAGGGTTCTTCAAAAGGGTTATCCTATGGGGACAGCCGAAGAACAGTTTTAAGTTCTAGATAGCACCTTTGTGTATGATGGAATCTCATCCACTGAGCATGACAGGTATCACTGAGATGTTCACAGACACACTTTAAAGGGACAATCTGCAGTTCAAACAATAACAAAGCAGTCACCAATGTTTTGGTACACTCAAATTCCTAGACAGAGCTATGAATGCAAGAACTGACAATCCATAAGAAATTATAGTTTTAGCCATGTTTTGAGGATATATAGTACAATAACATTGTTTACAAACAAAGGAGTTATACAAACTTCTATTTTGGGTTCTGAAGGTGTATGACAGTTGAACTAAGCTCAAGAGGCATTTTTATAAGTTATATTCTTTAAGAATCAATAGGTATTCAGTATTCGCCAAAAGATTGGACACTCCTACTCACTCCAGGGATTTTCTTCATTAAGACATCAAAACTATGAAATAACACATATGGAATCATCTTAAACAAATCAAAATATATTTTAACTTCTTTAAAGTAGCCACCCATTGCCTTGACACCACATATGTTGAGCACTTGTTGGGTGCTTTTCCTTCACTCTGCGGTCCAGCTCATCCCAAACCATCTCAATTGGGTTGAGGTCTGGTGATTGTGGAGGCCAGGTCATCTGAAGCAGCACCATCACTCTACTTCTTGGTCAAATAGCCCTTAACACAGCCTGGAGGTGTATTTTGGGTCGTTGTCCTGTTGAAAAACAAATGACAGTACCACTAAGCGCAAACTAGATGGGATGGCGTATCACTGCAGAAAGCTTTTACAATTTTTATTTATTTCACCTTTATTTAACCAGGTATGTCAGTTGAGAACAAGTTCTCATTTACAACTGCGACCTAGCCAAGATAAAGCAAAGCAGTGCGACAAAAACAACAGAGTTACACATGGGATAAAGAAACGTACAGTCAATAACACGATAGAGAAATATATATATACATACAATGTGTGCAAATGTAGTAAGGGAAGTAAGGCAATAAATAGGCCATAGCGGTGAAATAATTACAATTTAGCAATTAAAAACACTGGAGTGATAGATGTGCAAGTAGAGAAACTGGGGTGCAAAAGAGCAAAAATAAATAACAATATGGGGATGAGGTAGTTGGGTGGGCTATTTTCAGATGGGCTGTGCACAGGTGCAGTGATCAGACAGCTGATGCTTAAAGTTAGTGAGGGAGATAAATCTCCAGCTTCAGTGATTTTTGCAATTAGTTCTGGAAGGAAAAGCGGCCAAAGTAGGAGTTGGCGTTGGGGATGACCAGTGAAATATACCTGCTGGAGCGCGTGCTACGGGTGGGTGTTGCTATGGTGACCAGTGAGCTGAGATAAGGAGGGGCTTTACCTAGCAAAGACTTATAGATGACCTGGAGCCAGTGGGTTTGGCAACGAATATGAAGCAAGGGCCAGTCAACGAGAGCATACAGGTCGCAGTGGTGGTAGTATATGGGGCTTTGGTGACAAAACAGATGGCACTGTGATAGACTACATCCAGGTTGCTGAGTAGAGTTTTGGAGGCTATTTGGTAAATGACATCGCCAAAGTCAAGGATTGGTAGGACGGTCAGTTTTACTAGGATTTGTTTAGCAGCATGAGCGAAGGAGGCTTTGTTTGCCGAAATAGGAAGCCGATTATTGATTTAATTTTGGATTGGAGATGCTTAATGTGAGTCTGGAAGGAGAGTTTACGGTCTAACCAGACACCTAGGTATTTGTAGTTGTCCACATATTCTAGGTCAGAACCGTCCAAAGTAGTGATGCTGGACGGGCAGGCAGGTGCGGGCAGCAATCGGTTGAAGAGCATGCACTTAGTTTTACCAGCATTTAAAAGCAGTTGAAGGCCACGGAAGGAGTGTTGTATGGCATTGAAGCTCGTCTGGAGGTCTGTTAACACAGTGTCCAAAGAAAGGCCAGAAGTATACAGAATGGTGTTGTCTGTGTAGAGGTGGATCAGAGAATCACCAGCAGCAAGAGCGACATCATTGATATATACAGAGAAGAGAGTCGGCCCGAGAATTGAGCCCTGTGGCACCCCCATAGAGACTGCCAGAGGTCTGGAACCAGGCGAGGCAGTTATTTGAGAAACCAAGGCTGTTGAGTCTGCCGATAAGAATGCGGTGATTGACAGAGTTGAAAGCCTTGGCCAGGTCGATGAAGACGGCTGCACAGTACTGTCTTTTATCGATTGCGGTTATGAAATTGCTTAGGACCTTGAGCGTGGCTGAGGTACACCCATGACCAGCTCGGAAACCAGATTGCATAGTGGAGAAGGTACGGTGGGATTCGAAATGATCGGTGATCTGTTTGTTAACTTGGCTTTCGAAGATTTTAGAAAGGCAGGGCAGGACTGGGCAGGTCTGTAACAATTTGGGTCTAGAGTGTCTCCCACTTTGAAGAGGGAGTTGACCGTGGCAGCTTTCCAATCTTTAGGGATCTCAGACAATACGAAAGAGAGGTTGAATAGGCAAGTAATAGGGGTTGCAACAATTGCGGACAATAATTTTAGAAAGAGAGGGTCCAGATTATCTATCCCAGCTGTGTTAGTCATGCTGGTTAAGTGTGCCTTGAATTCTAAATAAATCAACAACAGTGTCACCAGCAAAGCACCCCACACCATCACACCTCCTCCATGCTTCACGGTGGGAAACAAATCTGGAGATCATCTGTTCATCTACTCTGCGTCTCACAAAGACACGACGGTTAGAACCAAAAATCTCCAATTTGGACTCATCAGACCAAAGGACAGATTTCCACCTGTCCATTGCTCCTGTTTCTTGGCCCAAGCAACTCTCTTATTATTATTGGTGTCCTTTAGTAGTGGTTTCTTTCTTCTTTCACACAGTCTCCTCTGAACAGTTGATGTTGAGATGTGTCTTACTTGAACTCTGTGAAGCATTTCATTTGGGCTGCAATTTCTGAGTCTGGTAACTCTAATAAACGTATCCTCTGCAGCAGAGGTAACTCTGGTTCTTCCTTTCCTGTGGCGGTCCTCATGAGAGCCAGTTTCATCATAGCGCTTGATGGTTTTTGCGACTACACTTGAAGATTTCTTGACATTTTCCGCATTGACTGACCTTCATGACTTAATGTAATGATGGACTGTCGTTTCTCTTTGCTTATTTGGGCTGTTCTTGCCATAATATGGACTTTACCAAATAGTGCTATCTTCTGTATACCAACCCTACCTCGTCCAAACACAACTGATTGGCTCAAATGCATTAAGAAGGAAACAAATTAACAAGGCACACCTGTTAATTGAAATGTATTCCAGGTGACCACCTCATGAAGCTGGTTGAGAGAATGCCAAGAGTGTGCAAAGTTGTCATCAAGGCAAAGGGTGGCTACTTCGAAGAATCTCAAATGTAAAATATATTTTGATTTGTTTAACACTTTTTGGTTACTAAATTACATGATTCCAAATGAGTTATTTAATAGTTTTGAGGTCTTCACTATTATTCTACAATGTAGAAACCAGTAAAAATGAAGAAAAACACTGGAATGGGTGTGTCCAAACCTTTGACTGGTACTATATATATCATTAATTAAAAAGTCTAAACATAGATGTACCAATTGCAGATTTCCCATTTAACACACATCCAACCCACTCAGGTTGAACATGTAATTATGTGGTTTAATGTCTTGTATGGGGACGTGCTTATCTAGAAAACATACATGGACAAAACAAAAACACACACCACACATACACTGAATGAGAAGAAACATCTACATGTCAAACTGTGTGATTAATGGCTATGGATGAAGCCTGGAGCGAAGGGGGAGAGAGAGGGAGGGGAAGGAGAGAAGAGGGGACATATCTCTCACAGGCTTATCCAAACACCTAATCTGTGTTGAAAATTAAACATCGTTATAGAGGTGGGGGTGGACTGTGCAGAGAGCAATGGAGTGTTTGTGCTGTACTGCACATCATCTTGTACAATCAACTCCCAAGATGGTTGTCAGATCAGAACAGAGCAGAAGGGGTTGCATTAGCTTTAACAACCTCCACACACCACGTTCCATAAACACTGTCAAAACAGTCACACTTTGCAACAACCATGTCAGAGTGTGGTTAAGTGACATGGTTACCCAGGGGCCTCTAACTAACTAGCACGTGTATCCAGCATACGATGGCTGTCTGGGGGAGTGTGGTGTGCCGTGCCAAGTGTGCGAGGAGAGATATGGGGAGTGGGAGTGTAGTATACTGTATGCATGTGTGTGTGTGTGTGTGTATGCGTGTGTGTGCGCAGGCGTGCCAGGAGAGACAGTGTGAGTGGGAGTAGTGTTGACAGCAGAGTGAGTTCTCCGGGTGTAGGAGGGTGTTGATAACCTCTGGGTCATCCCATACACACACACACACACACCACACACACAGCAGCCAACAAACACACACATAGAAAGGACACCATGTCTAATGCAATCATGTTGGATCTGTGTCCAACAAGTGAGTAATGTTTAATAAATCAGCCAAGAATTTGCTCTGTTGACAGGTATAGAACCCGATCTCGATCTTGTTCCAAATATGTTTACAGGTTACATTCTCTCTTTGATTGAATTGTAATAACGTCACACAGAGATAAATGTTCTGGTACATGCAAGAGCTTTTTATAAGCCTGCAAAGTGGCCAGCTGAATTGGATTCACTTGACAGCTTGGCTTGTTTACTTTGTTAAAAGGCTTTCTGACAGTAAAAGCCTATCTATCTTGACAGACATTCATCTCCATGCTAACAAATGGTCTTACATGGGTGGCCAGCTCCCTTCACCTCATAGTCTGTCGGGCAATCCATCACACACACACACACAGACAGAGAGAACAATTAAGAGAGATAAATATGAAAGCCCTCCACCCCAATAGACGCCCCTGGCCTGGATCTGCAGTTGATGGACGATTATTACATTTTTTTCACTGTTCTGTGGAGTGACAGATTAATGCATTAGCCACCAGAGCTGGCGGGAGTGGACACTGCCTTAGACACTCGAGGGGACATGAATCCTAACCTTTATATACCCACATTGACAGAATTAAAAAATACTCACTGCTTTATTTTAAACAGAAAGACAGCCTCTATTGAATAAGAAGTAGTGTCTCTGTCTCGCCGCAAATATACTAGGTATACACAAGAGGGCTTGGCAGCCACAAAGGCAGCTTGGAAAGCCCACCAAATTTGTTCTCAGTAATTGCAGAATTAGACAGACAGTTGAGGGAAAGGAAACTCAAACTCTCTCTCGAGCGTATTCCAGATCCGTTCATCTCATGCAATCTGATGGAATCCCTGTAGTTTATACACTAAAACAACATGAATGGACAGCCCGATAGACAGACATCATCATTCTGCCACCACAATCTTCCTTTACCTAATCCAGTAGTGTTTTGGGTAGCTTGTTGAATTGGCTAATATCAGATTTGCTGGGCATCAGGGTTTTGATGGAAACAGAGTTTAAGAGTCATGCAATTTGTTGATCCTGATGATCAGTCCTATCTAGTCTAGGAGGTCTACTCTGCGATGGCTGTTGTGTGAGTGTGACCCCAGATATCCTTCAGAAAGACAGGGCCTGGTAGGGCCCCATTGCAAAACAGAGTGCAAAGCTTTTGAATTAATATCTAATGGGAGATTATAGACAACTCTTTATTTCAGTATTCAAATCACCAGTTTAATTAGAATGAGAGAGATTATGTTTTCTCTCAGTTCTGCGTAGGCCTCTATCGTCAGTATGTTAATGCCTTTTGTTGACTTTCAAATCCCAAACCATAACAAACCACTGGCAGTTGACCTTGGGGTCGGTCCGATAACCTTGGAAACCAAAACTATTTATTTGCAGTAAATGTTTTTTGGAGCCTTATGTTACAGTTTGGCTTCTGGGGGCAGAACTTTAATTACATTACATTTCCATCAGAAATAGAAAACAAATGTGAGAAATGCTTTTTCTCATTCGTACGTGAATTGAGCATGGTGTTGATTGCTCACCTCAGGGGCTAACTAGTTAATGAGGTATGAATGACACATTGTGTTGAAGGCACCTGTCTGTCATTACAGATGCAAACAAGTGAAATAGTTACCCTGCAGACAATATAACTGTTAGATAGCAAGGTGTTGTTTATGCTAATTCTACTGTATTTCACAGATTATGTATATACAGTGGGGCAAAAAGTATTTAGTCAGCCACCAATTGTGCAAGTTCTCCCACTTAAAAAGATGAGAGAGGTCTGTAACTTTCATCATAGGTACACTTCAACTATGACAGACAAAATGAGAAAAGAAATCCAGAAAATCACATTGTAGGATTTTTTATGAATTTATTTGCAAATTATGGTGGAAAATAAGTATTTGGTCACCTACAAACAAGCAAGATTTCTGGCTCTCACAGACCTGTAACTTCTTCTTTAAGAGGCTCCTCTGTCCTCTATAAAAGACACCTGTCCACAACCTCAAACAGTCACACTCCAAACTCCACTATGGCCAAGACCAAAGAGCTGTCAAAGGACACCAGAAACAAAATTGTAGACCTGCACCGGGCTGGGAAGACTGAATCTGCAATAGGTAAGCAGCTTGGTTTGAAGAAATCAACTGTGGGAGCAATTATTAGGAAATGGAAGACATACAAGACCACTGATAATCTCCCTCGATCTGGTGCTCCACGCAAGATCTCACCCCGTGGGGTCAAAATGATCACAAGAACGGTGAGCAAAAATCCCAGAACCATACGGGGGGGACCTAGTGAATGACCTGCAGAGAGCTGGGACCAAAGTAACAAAGCCTACCATCAGTAACACACTACGCCGCCAGGGACTCAAATCCTGCAGTGCCAGACGTGTCCCCCTGCTTAAGCCAGTACATGTCCAGGCCCGTCTGAAGTTTGCTAGAGAGCATTTGAATGATCCAGAAGAAGATTGGGAGAATGTCATAGGGTCAGATGAAACCAAAATAGAACTGTTTGGTAAAAACTCAACTCGTGGTGATTGGAGGACAAAGAATGCTGAGTTGCATCCAAAGAACACCATACCTACTGTGAAGCATGGGGGTGGAAACATCATGCTTTGGGGCTGTTTTTCTGCAAAGGGACCAGGACGACTGATCCGTGTAAAGGAAAGAATGAATGGGGCCATGTATCGTGAGATTCAGCAAGTGCATTGAAGATGAAACGTGGCTGGGTCTTTCAGCATGACAATGATCCCAAACACACCGCCCGGGCAACGAAGGAGTGGCTTCTTAAGAAGCATTTCAAGGTCCTGGAGTGGCCTAGCCAGTCTCCAGATCTCAACCCCATAGAAAATCTTTGGAGGGAGTTGAAAGTCCGTGTTGCCCAGCAACAGCCCCAAAACATCACTGCTCTAGAGGAGATCTGCATGTAGGAATGGGCCAAAATACCAGCAGCAGTGTGTGAAAACCTTGTGAAGACTTACAGAAAACGTTTGACCTCTGTCATTGCCAACAAAGGGTATATAACAAAGTATTGAGATAAACTTTTGTTATTGACCAAATACTTATTTTCCACCATAATTTGCAAATAAATTCATTAAAAATCCTACAAATGTTCAAACAGGTGCCATTAATACAGGTAACGAGTGGAGGACAGAGGAGCCTCTTAAAGAAGAAGTTACAGGTCTGTGAGAGCCAGAAATCTTGCTTGTTTGTAGGTGACCAAATACTTGTTTCCACCATAATTTGCTAATTAATTAATTAAAAATCTGATTTTCTGGATTTTTTTTCTCATTTTGTCTGTCATAGTTGAAGTGTACCTATGATGAAAATTACAGGCCTCTCATCTTTTTAAGTGGGAGAACTTGCACAATTGGTGGCTGACTAAATACTTTTTTGCCCCACTGTATCATTGAGTGAATGGACATTTTCAGCACATACTAAGTACTACTAACATGGTAGGACTGAGAAAGCATCCTTTTTGGCAGATTCAATGAACAGTGGTGTATCAGGAAAGCCACAGCATCTGTTGCATGAAATAACAATGATCCAAATGTCCCAGACAAACAATGCTAATAGACAGCATGGACCGTGCCCAACTCAGGTAAAAGGCCAAGTGGGTGTGTCACAGCCTGAAGTATTCAGATGCTTCCTGCCAGATGATCTTCCATTCTCCTCTCTCTCCCGTGTGTGAATGCTACTATGCCTCAGTGAAGCACATCCCTCCTCCAGAGTGAGCAGTGATAATGGAGGCCGGGGCCACTCCAGAGAGGGCTGGGGCGAGGCTGGGCTGGACACACATACACTACGCTGGGGTATGGATGGACACACTCAGAACCAGGGGGTAATCGGCATGTCAAGCAGCCAGCCAGGCAGAAATTTTAAAGGAGGTGTCTTTTCCGAAAACATCCAGGACAGCTAGAAATTTGGCAAAGGGGTCTGGTGAGGAGCATTACACCTGTTTCTTTGGAAAGGTGGGAGAGGGTGTGTGTTTGAGGACAAGAGTGAGGCTCACAGAGCAGGTACCACTATGACTCATTTTCTGCGACAAAGAGAGACAACGAGAGAGAAAGAGAGAGAGAGAGAGAATACCGCTCCCTTTAACTCAACTGAAGTGCCAATAAAGTCCAACTCTTTCCCTCCATCCATTATTTTCCTCCTTCCCCAGGCTCTGAGTGAGATAGCCAATCAGAAGTGACCATGAAGCCCCAGCAGCATCCCCACTAGCAGCCTGCTAACAACAGTCTGAGGAGAACTGAAGTGTTGGAGGACCATTCAACACAATGACTGATGGATCCATCACAGGACCAGTCAAATCACACACTGGGGGCTCAAACTTTCACACCTCCCTTTTCTATCCGTTATCACAGCACAGAGAATTTTTACCATCTCTCTCTTCCTCTTGCACTCTTTCACTCTCTCTCTTTCTCAAGATCTCAAGAGGCCCTTCGGACAGTGACACGGCTTAAACGACAGCGTCATTATCCAGACAAGAACAGATAGCGAGACAATCCTGCCGGAGAAGACTAAACAATCCACTGCCTATTACAGCAGCTTCGGGTTGAGAGATGAGGAGAGGAGGGGAAAGAGGAGTGAAGGAGAGGAAGGGAAAGAGGAGAGAAGAGGAGGTAGGCAGAGATGGAGGCGAGGGAGAAAAGAGGAGAGGAAAGAGACGAGAAGAAGATGGCTCTGCAACTTGTGTCACTGAGTTCACGAAGCAGGTGAACCGGCTTTAAGAGCGACAATTCTGAGAGGAAAATGTGCAATTTTCAACTAAAATGCCTCTTCTTCCTCTTCCCTATTCACACACAACCCCAGTGGAATCATCATGACAGCAGGCTGAAAATACAGACAACTCTGCCCCCCTCCCCCCACCTCCAAATCAATGGCCAAGTTGCTCTGAATTGTACAGCATTCTTGGTGGGGTTCACTGTTCAAGTCAACTGCTCTCTGGTATGGACCCATAGCAGTAGAATGCATCTAGGTGCCTGGCATTATCATGGTTACCTCCTTTTTATAGGTGCTATTTTCTCTGTGGGTGGTGGAATGGTCAGGATGGATGACAGGGTAAAGCTGTACTAGTGGGCTGATTCAATCCTTTCTGAGTTTGAGGATGGTGTACTGCGTGTTCAGACAAACTAGGTCTGTATCTGAAATGGCAAACTATTCCCTATTTAGTGCAATACTTTTGACCAGACACTAGGATGGTCAGGGCCTCAACAGGACAGCCTATTCCCAGATCTCTTTGCAGGTTGACAACGTGTGTTGGGATGAGTCTTGTCCTGGAGGCAGAACTGTGCTATTTCCACTAGTTGTGCCAGCTGTAAAGTCATAATTGGCTACATTGTAAAAATTCCTGAAAACAAACATTTGCTTTTTCATTTAAGGTTAGGGTTAGGAATTAGTGAAAACAGTTGGCTACGGTTATGGTTTTGTTTAAAATCAGAAATTATGACTTTGTGGCTGTGCCAGCTAGTGACCACTCTGCAGAGCTGCCTCCAGAACAAGATTAATGATGAAAGCAATAACCTACGATCTGTTTGTGCTGTATAGCCAACTCCTATGGTCGTGGAATGACAATGACAATAGAAGTTAGCAAGACAGCACAATCTGATCTGGGACCAGGCTATCACTGGGAGGCTCAGAGGAGAGATTAGGCTACTTGGCATCTCCAGGGTGGAGGAATGGAGGTTCAGTGCCTCAGATCTCTGGATGGAATGTGAGAGGAGATGATTCTGAGGTGATACTCTGGCACCACCTCTTACCGTGCTAGATTATCTCTCCTACTGGCCTCATTTGATGGATAGATGTGAGATGTGATACTGGCCACTGGGACAGAGGTGACAAAGAGGATGATAATGACAGAGAGCCTTTTACAGTTTCTCTCTCCAACACCTTGAGTATGATAATGATCACAATCGCGTTTGTCAACAACAACTGGGACAAACTTAGTGACCTGTCCAGTCCTTCAACAGCAATAGTGCACGGTGACTGTTACCTTTACTCTAAGTTATACAGTCAGGGGCCTCACTGCCAGTCAGGGGACTTTTTTCGGCATGAGATCCGTTTTGGTGTTTAAGCCTTTTCAAAGAAGAGGGGCCTCCACGGTATGGCGGTTAACACACTGCCACCAGAAACATTTTAAGAGGATGGGGAAGGGGCCCCTAAATGAGGATGGAACACCATGCTCCAGTGAAGTGCACCAGCTTCAGAGGCTAGAAAGGCCAAGAAGATGCCCCTGATCCTGATCCCTTCTCCCTGCTCAGACACACACACACACACACACATCACCCCAGCCAGATTAAAAGGGCACCCATCCCGTGTGCAACCCACCCCACCCCTCCACAAGGTGACTTGGCTCAGTGACCGCTCCACCACCCTGCGATAAAACGTTCATCAATCACTGGGACTAATCTCAGGTTTAGCCTGACACCTTCATTGTTCCGGCATTTCTATAGCTGCTCCCCCCACATAAAGGGTTATGCTGCCACCTATGCAAAGCAAATGGGCCGTCTGCTCTCCATCTGTGAGAGTCATCCTAAAGTGGGTGAAGTATGCCTTTGATGTGCAGTAGGCAGCACTGACATCAGTCTAAGGATTATCTGGTAGCTGTAAGCACACTAAAGGTAGGTAGGTATGAATGGAGCTGAGTGAAAGGATATTTTTGATCCAGGTAACTTACCATTAGAGATACTGAATAGGTCTTGAGAATGGCCTTGTGCTGAAACGGTGACATTGAATAGTCTTAACGATATCCCCTGCTCTTTTCTACTGATTCATTCAAATCTGAACCTGTAAATGGAAAATGGAATAATTTGAAAAAAAAATAGTCCTCCTTGGCTTCCAGCCCTCCACCTGGACCCCAGTCAACCTCATGATCACTTTAATAAACTGGCCCCTGAAAGAAGACCATTTCAGGTGATAATGCTGCACTGCAATAAAAAGCAGGCTATAGGGGCCCCAGGAAACGTTCATATGACCCATCGATTTTAGAGAGGTTTGGGCATATTTCCAATAATAAGTAAAACCTCTAGCTCTCACTTCACTATTTATTTCCGTCTTTCCACACACTGAACGGAATTTATTTGACCAATCTATCTATTCATGGCCCTTGGAAAGGTTAACAAAAACACCTTCTCCTGAAATAAACAGCCATTTGAGTGTTATCCTCCCTCCTTCACTCTGCATGTCTAGTTCTCACTATGGAGAACACCTTGTTTCTTAACCCGCTGCATAGATGAACAGAGAAGATAAAGGGGTATCCCTGTACACAATGTTCTCTCTGTCTCTGTTATGTGTGTATGTGCATTTGAGTGTGTGTAAACCAACCAACATGTGGAATTATTGAAGCTGGCAGCCAGAAAGATTGAAATGAAAAGTGTTTATCTCCTTGTCTACTGGTATGTTTGTCAAACGGTGCTGGCACCAACATAAAGCATCTCTGTTTCTCTCTGTATAGCAGGGTTCTCCAACAGGTGGATCACAAACTATCAGTAGCTCGCAGCCCACTTATGAGTAGCTCGCCAATCAATTCCCGAAAGTATGTGCATTTTTTCATGTATTCCATTGAAAACTGTCGTAAACATAAGGCGCCTGGCTACTATCCAATCAAAGCCACATTGACATTATCCCACCCCTGGCTACCTACTATTGGTTTAAACAGGCAATTAATTTCCAGCAATATTGCCGTCGTCTGTTGTCGATGCTAATGATAGCCGTCTTGTGGGTAGACAGAAATACTTTCCCCACTTAACCTTCGCAATTAAATGTTAACTGTTAAATACAAAATCGGCTTACCTGACAGAACTATATCATGATTATTTGGATCAATTGTGTTGCCATTGTTTTGCAAACTGTCATGACATGTGCTGCAGCAGTAGGCCTAACAGCAGAAACATCGCTAGATTGACACATTTCCTCTCTTGCTAAATGTGCAATTAAAGGGGAAGTACACCAACAATAATCTGAATTGCTTAGTTTTTTTTTCCAGGCCTCAAAAACGGTCTTCTGATGTGATTTAAGCATTGACATCGACTCTGAACATCCACATCCGTTGTGTCTTTATGAATCATTTTAATATTAAGAGTAAAAAACTGAAAAAAATCCCAAACCAGGAAAAAACAAACAGAATTTGGGAAAATAGAAAAGATAATTCTATGGGGCTGTCATGCCAAAATATTGTTTATTAACCACTATCTTACTAGGTACAGTATATTGACGTAAAACACATCTCTTGTACACCAAGGACCCGGTGAAGAGTTTCAGGGTAGAGGAGAAGAGAATAATGTGCCTATTTGAAAGCAATAAAAAAAAACGTCGCTCGCGATATGTTTAATCTTTTTTAAGTAGCTCTCCTGCCAGAAAAGGTTGGAGACCCCTGCTGTATAGCGTGATATGAGAGATGGCTATAGCGCTTGTCTGTACCAAGGGCTGCTCCTCCCTGTAACCTGTTAGGCTTGTAGTCTGTTCAGTCATTCTCTTCACTGATTTAATCATAATGAGTGTACAGTTTCACACGGATCCCTTTGGCAAAACATTCTTAGGTCAAACAATTTCATCCAAACTGGTTCAAGAAGAGCCTTCAGGTCATGAAACTATGCATTATAGAGGTGAAAGGATTGAGAGTGTTATAAATGGGGTATCTAAGACCAATGTTATGTCGAGTAATAAAATGGGTTTAAGTCTACTGTAAATAATCAAGTTTGCATACATTCGTTAGAGGAAGGGCCTCGTGAATGGCCCTGTCCAATCAGGAGGGTGTGTACAGTGTACAGTATATTAAGACTTACCTTGGAAGGTGACCACAGGGTGTTCTCTCTGGGTACACTCCGGCCGGGATAGGTACTGGGGGGCGGGCGTGGGGGCGGGTGGGGAAGGCAGCATGGGTTTCTGGGACAGTGCGATGGGGAGGGGCAGCAGAAGCAGGGGGAGGAGCAACAGGCCAGGCACAGACAGGGGGGCAGCGTTCCGTGGCAACGCTGCTGTCATGGTGATGGGGGCGGAGCCTTTCCTCTAACTGCCAAGGTGGGCCTCTGGGATACAACTGTGAGAAAAGAAGGGAAGAAAGAGAGATAGTTTGAAAAAGAAGATGTGTTGCAAAGAGTCTGTGGTTGCATGATAACACCTCTGGTTCCTGACACATAAGTACAATCCCGGAGACTGGTGTTTCTTCTGAAACTCGTCAGTCTACTCTTGTTCTGAGTAATCAAGGCTTTTCCATGTGATAAATTGCCAAGGAACTGAAGATCTCGTACAACGCTGTGTACTACTCCCTTCACAGAACAGCGCAAACTGGCTCTAACCAGAATAGAAAGAGGAGTGGGAGGCCCCGGTGCACAACTGAGCAAGAGGACAAGTACATTAGAGTGTCTAGTTTGTCCTCAACTGGCAGCTTCATTAAATAGTACCCACAAAACACCAGTCTCAATGTCAACTGTGACTCCGGTATGCTGGCCTTCTAGGCAGAGTTCCTCTGTCCAGTGTCTGTGTTCTTTTGCCCATCTAAATATTTTATTTTTATTGGCCAGTCTGAGATAAGGCTTTTTCTTTGAAACTCCAACTTTTCTTTGCAGCTTGTATTAGCTAACACAACGTGTCATTGGAACACAGGAGTGATGGTTGCTGATAATGGGCCTCTGTACGCCTATGTTGATATTCCTAAAAAATCTGCCGTTTCCAACTACAATAGTCATTTACAACATTAACAGTGTCTACACTTTCTGATCAATTTGACGTTATTTTAATGGACAAAAAATGTGCTTTTCTTTCAAAAACAAGGACATTTCTAAGTGACCCCAAACTTTTGAACGGTGGTGTATATGAATATGAAACAAGGTGAAAAACAAAGAGACAGGTGAGAGAGTGAGGAGAGAAAATTGCAAACAGAGACACCTAAACACTGAGGAGCCATGTCTGTGAAGTACCTAACCCCTGACCTCACCATAATCGTTCAAAATACGCAATTAAACCTCAGAAGTTAATTTAACGGCTGATTAAAATCAGAAAATTGAATGAAAGGGTAGTGGATTGTTCAATGGGGTGCAAGTTACCATGAGTTAATGTACCAGAACACTGTGAGCTTCAAATCTATGGCTCATAGAAATGAGCTTAACACAAGAAAAACACTCTCTTCAGCTATTCTCTAGAGAGATCCCTCTACTGAAAACAATGTTTTAAACTAATTGTTTTGAGTAGATAAAGCTGAAATATCTTAGTCATCATTTCATCCCAACACCTCTCACAGTACTTAAATTGCCTAGGTATTGCTGCAATCTCAGTTCACATGAGCTCTCATTCTTAAAATGTCATTTATTTAAGATAAAAGCATTCATGGTTTGACCATCTGGCCGAACGTTTTAACTTGAAGAGTGATAGTTGCGCCTTTTTGCCTTCATGTAAACTTTACATTTGGCTGCACTTCGCTGGCTCCAGGTCGGTTTAAGCACATAGTCTTTTCCTTCAGCCACACAGTAAAGAAACTAAAAAGTCGATTCAACGTACAATTGTAAGGTAACCCGCTACAATAGGATTGTGAATTTGCTGAACAACATTTTCAGACATAAACATTTTGTTGTGAGTTTGCTCAACAACATTATTGTACGTCGAATCAAGATATTTTTTTCTCAGTGCATATCAGTTCAACCACTCCAGAATAAACCGTGTTAAGCAGCCTTGAACAGTACCACACAATTCTCCACTTCCTCCTTCGTAGTAAATGTAATTTCCTGCAGACATAATATACAAGGGAATACAGCTTGGCTGAAACCTGTAGTCCATCATCACCCACCCTTGAGCCTTCTTACAATGTTACCATTGTGGCACGTAATACCAGTAAAGTAGGTTAATAACTTACTTCCTGCTCTCACATTCACAGGGTTAGGTCTCCTTGTAATAGTATTCCTTTAAATGGACCGATCAATAACACATTACTAGGTTGGTTGAGTTTAAAATCAACCTTATTGCCCACAATCCATTAACCCACTCCCTCTCACTACAGCTGGTAACTAATTAGGCAAATGCACATGAGCTGCTCGGGTGTTTGTCATTACAATACAGTAACAGTCAACACAACAGGCTCAGGGTAGATGCCAAGGAACACAGAAGTGCCACTAGACATACATCGAAAAGCCCTAAGCATACAGCATTCCGTGCGTTTTCACGGAAAACAGTTTCAAGAAGGGATGGGTTACTTGGTGCAATATTCCTCATGTCAACCCTAGCTAGAACATCATTTGCAGTGAAAAGTATGCAGTGAATCTGCGTGAAAGGAAAACACTACTGTTAGATACACTGCTATGTAAAGTATATTCAAACTTAAAGGTAGTCCCTACACTAAAATAGAACTGGTGTTAATTAAAATAGTGCTTGGCTGGTGTAGAGAGAGAAGACCAGGAGGGCCAGCAGCAGGTCTACCACCCATAGAGCAGTGCTGGTCTTGGCACAGACACAGTCAACTAGACCCATGGGTAAACGCTAACAGCAGGTGGAGGTGTGAGTGGGTAGACTAGGCTCCACTGGCACTTTGGGTGGACAGATGTGGTTTCATCAGTCTACATACACACATCATCAAATCACACACAAGTATGCACACATGTCTAACTCACAAAACTGGAGAATTAAAGCCTTGAACAGCTGGTCACAGTCCCCTCTGAGTCACAGCAAGCAGGCAGACCTGGCACCAAGCGTGTGTGTGCCTGGGTGAGTGTGTCCACCACTGCTCCTTTAGCAAGGACAATCAAAGAGGCCCACTACACTAAGAAAAAAAGGTTCCAGAAGGGTTCTTCGGCTGTCCCCATAGGGAGACAAACCCTTTTGGGTTCCATGTAGAACCCTCTGTGAAAAAACAATTATACCTGGAACCAAATAGGTTCTGCCTGGAACCAAACATTGTTCTTCAAAGGGTTATCTTATGGGGACAGCCCCAAAAAACTTTTAGGTTCTAGATAACATCTTTGGTCTAAGAGTGTAGGACAGACCCTCTCTGTTGTTCTCCTGCTTGAACACTACTTGCCAAGTTGAAACCAAGGCGGTCGATTCTCTGTGACACAGGTACTTCTGTCAGTTCTGTCAGCTGTCTATCCAACACTTTTACATCCCACTTGTGAATCCAACCCACAGCTACACTTGTCTTTGACACACACACACACACACACACACACACACACACACACACACACACACACACACACACACACACACACACACACACACACACACACACACACACACAAACACAAACGCATAACAGACTGCCTGGCTGGGAGAAGGAGTCAGTCAGTAAATTATCCATGGACTGTGGACAGTGTGCTCATGGCTTAGAGGGGAAATTCCAGGGGTTTTGACTAATGAATGCCCAGACACGTCCCCTGTCAATAGCCCTCTGACAATCGAGCAGAGTGACTACTGTTGGAAGCAGGAGGTACAGTCCCTGAGATACACACATATGCACACACACACACATATGCACACACATATGCACACACACGCGCGCGCACACACACACACACACACACACACACACACACACACACACACACACACACACACACACACACACACACACACACACACACACACACACACACACACACAGGAGGTGGGAGGTTCAGTCATTGAGATAGCTCTGATTTCATATTGTCTCTCAGCTCACTCACTGACATTGGATGCCATCCTGTAGCTATGGTAACAGTGAATATATTGAACAAGGTCTGAAGTAGATGGGGCCAGGTAGAGTAGAGTGTTTGCACTGAGCCCACAGCGTGTGTCAAGACACATCAGAGAAAACGTTCTGAAGAGAGAAAGAGCAGCTCAGAGATTGATGATGTAATGTAGGCCATGAAAATACCCTCATAGGAAAAGCATCAAAAGTGAGGGAGGTACATCTTCTAGACCAAAATGCTAAATATGTTTTCCCTACCCACTAAGTGATACCCACATACTGCGTATCTAAAAGCAAGGTGAGAGAGAGTAAAGTCTGATTAATGCCATGAAATGTAAATAGTTGCGTAGCTTGGATGGTGCAATAGCAGGCAAAGGGCCCTGGAGACAGAATAATAGCCTATGAGTAGAGACACTTTATAGCTTGTCTTCTTTACCTTGTTCATATTCTCTTTCTCTGCTGTGTGGGGGTTGGGGTGGGGTGGGGTGCATCTTTGGGGTGCGGTGCACCCCCCCCCCCCAGTCTTTCAGACCTTTTAAACGCAACAGCCTCACTCAAAATGTTGCCTTTTCACTCAAACAAAAGCAACGGACAGGAAGGGAGAGGCGGAGCGGACGAATGAGCGGCCATAAAAACTCCTTCAAAACACTCTTGTCTTTTAATAATATCAGAGGGCTTTTATCCCATTCCACAAGGCCGCTGGGCCTGCAGGTGTGTCAGACAGTTTCTCTCTCCCTACCAGCCATAAAGGTTTAGGATGAATCACTGGCTCTCCTCTCCGGCTCCATTCTGCTTCGCCATACCGGAGACGGATGATTTAGGGCCCTGAGCGCCCATGCCTGCACCTTCCCTCATCCGGATGGTGATGGGTCTACTCTCTACCCTGTTGCCCAGGGGACTGCTTCTAATTACAACTCAATAGAAAGTCCTTCAACCAAATCTCATCTGAATCAATTAGGACACTGATTAAATTGCTTCCAGCCCATTGAGAAGACAATGTCTGTGTCCCAAATGGCACCCTATTTCCTATGCAGTGCACTACTTTTGACGAAAAATAGGGAATAGGGTGCCATTTGGGATGCATGCAATCACTGGTGCTGTTCATAAAAAACAAGGTAGGCTACCTACCCCATATCAGAGAAATAAAGTGTTTCACTGCGAATGAACGGATGTAGCTATTGATGTTTACGCTTCAAGAAAATAACAAGAAAAAAACTAATCGAAATTAAATTGGTAATTTCCTTTGGGAAAGACTCCATGGAGGACTGGTTCCACTCCAATGGGTTCTTTGATGCATTTGATCTTAAGCTATGCTGAGTGGATGTGATTGTTAAGCATCTTATATCAGGATGTACAGTATTATTGAGGCCCCATGAGCAGTAAGTGTATGAAACATGTGCTGTTCTCACTAAGCCTTCTGTTGCGCACACATGTACACACACACACACACACACACACAAAAACATACACGCACACACAACCACAAGCTCACACAAACACGCTAACCTCGACATTAGCTTTAGTACCAGTGGAATACCAACACCAGCTCATCAGATCAGAAGATGCTCCCAGGTATCTGATTTGTGGCAGAAGAAATACAGCACTTGTTTCTCAATTAAACCTACATCATATCACGTTTCTCAATTCAACCTACATCATATCACGTTTCTCAATTCAACCTACATCATATCACGTTTCTCAATTCAACCTACGTCATATCCACATTTCTCAATTCAACCTACATCATATCACGTTTCTCAATTAAACCTACATCATATCCACGTTTCTCAATTAAACCTACATAATATCACATTTCTCAATTCAACCTACATAATATCACGTTTCTCAATTAAACCTACATAATATCACGTTTCTCAATTCAACCTTCATAATATCCACGTTTCTCAATTCAACCTACATCATATCACGTTTCTCAATTAAACCTACATCATATCCACGTTTCTCAATTAAACCTACATAATATCACATTTCTCAATTCAACCTACATAATATCACGTTTCTCAATTAAACCTACATAATATCACGTTTCTCAATTCAACCTTCATAATATCACATTTCTCAATTCAACCTTCATAATATCACGTTTCTCAATTAAACCTTCATAATATCACGTTTCTCAATTAAACCTTCATAATATCACGTTTCTCAATTAAACCTTCATAATATCACGTTTCTCAATTAAACCTACATAATATCACGTTTCTCAATTAAACCTTCATAATATCACGTTTCTCAATTAAACCTTCATAATATCACGTTTCTCAATTAAACCTTCATAATATCACGTTTCTCAATTAAACCTTCATAATATCACGTTTCTCAATTAAACCTTCATAATATCACGTTTCTCAATTAAACCTTCATAATATCACGTTTCTCAATTAAACCTTCATAATATCACGTTTCTCAATTAAACCTTCATAATATCACGTTTCTCAATTAAACCTACATCATATCACGTTTCTCAATTAAACCTTCATAATATCACGTTTCTCAATTAAACCTTCATAATATCACGTTTCTCAATTAAACCTTCATAATATCACGTTTCTCAATTAAACCTACATCATATCACGTTTCTCAATTAAACCTTCATAATATCACGTTTCTCAATTAAACCTTCATAATATCACGTTTCTCAATTAAACCTTCATAATATCACGTTTCTCAATTTAACCTACACTACCGTTCAAAAGTTTGGGGTCACTTAGAAATGTCCTTATTTTTTAAAGAAAAGCTATTTTTTTGTCCATTAAAATAACATCAAATTGATCAGAAATACAGTGTAGACATTGTTAATGTTGTAAATGACTATTGTAACTGGAAATGACAGATGTTTTAGGAATATCGACATAGGCGTACAGAGGCCCATTATCAGCTACCATCACTCCTGTGTTCCAATGGCACATTGTGTTAGCTAATCCAAGTTTATCATTTTAAAATGATTGATTATCATTAGAACATTTTTAGCAATTATGTTAGCACAGCTGAAAACTGTTGTTCTAATTAAAGAAGCAATACAACTGGCCTTCTTTAGACTAATGAAATAGTACCCGCAAAACACCAGTCTCAACATCAACGGTGAAGAGGCGACTCTGGAATGCTGGCCTTCTTGGCAGAGTTCCTCTGTCCTACGTCTGTGTTCTTTAGCCCATCTTAATCTTTTCTTGTTATTGGCCAGTCTGAGATATGGCTTTTTCTTTGCAACTCTGCCTAGAAGGCAAGCATACCGGTGTCGCCTCTTCACTGTTGACGTTGAGACTGGTGTTTTGCGGGTGCTATTTAATGAAGCTGCCAGTTGAGGACCATTATCAGCAACCATCACTCCTGTGTTCCAATGACACATTGTGTTAGCTAATACAAGCTGCAAAGAAAAGTTGGAGTTTCAAAGAAAAAGCCTTATCTCAGACTGGCCAATAAAAATAAAATATTTAGATGGGCAAAAGAACACAGACACTGGACAGAGGAACTCTGCCTAGAAGGCCAGCATACCGGAGTCACAGTTGACATTGAGACTGGTGTTTTGTGGGTACTATTTAATGAAGCTGCCAGTTGAGGACTTGTGAGGCGTCTGTTTCTCAAACTAGACACTCTAATGTACTTGTCCTCTTGCTCAGTTGTGCACCGGGGCCTCCCACTCCTCTTTCTATTCTGGTTAGAGACAGTTTGCGCTGTTCTGTGAAGGGAGTAGTACACAGCTCTGTACAAGATCTTCAATTCCTTGGCAATTTCTCGCATCGAATAGCCTTCATTTCTCAGAACAAAAATAGACTGACGAGTTTCAGAAGAAAGGTTTTTGTTTCTGGCCATTTTGAGCCTGTAATCGAACCCAAAAATGCTCCAGACACTCAACTAGAAGGCCAGTTTTATTGCTTCTTTAATCAGAACAACAGTTTCAGCTGTGCTAACGTAATTGCAAAAGGGTTTTTAATGATCAATTAGCCTTTTAAAATGATAAACTTGGATTAGCTAACACGACGTGCCATTGGAACACAGGAGTGATGGTAGCTGAGAATGGGCCTATGTAGACATTCCATAAAAAAATCTGCCGTCTCCAGCTACAATAGTCATTTACAACATTAACAATGTCTACACTGTATTCCTGATCAATTTGATGTTATTTTATTTTCAAATAGTACCAAGGAAATGCATATCCTTGCTTCAGGGCCTGAGCTACAGGCAGTTAGATTTGGGTATGAAAATTGAATTGAAAAAAAGGGGCCAATGCATCTGCTTTTCTTTCATGTGCTTTTCTTTCAAAGGCAAGGACATTTCGGTAGTGTACTTAATTTCCACATTTCTCAAATAAATCTACATAATACCCACATTTCTCAATTAAAACCATTTGATTACCCACATAATCAAATGTTTTTTTTAGGAAATAAAATTAGATGCTGCACGCTTAATTTCCCACTTGTCATGTTTATTGTTCCCTTAGGGAAATAACTAAGGTAAGCAAACACACACAGCAAGAGCGCAAAGCATACCAACCTACTGTATAGCACCAAGAGAAATAGAAAGAAAAGTAAGAAAGTAAGAAGACATATCTACAGCCTACTAACTATTGCCACACTATAGCATCTGAAAACATTCACCAATTATAAGTTCAACTCACACTGTCTTTTACCACCTAAACTCATAAATAACTAGTAGTCATGAGGCACCACACTCCCCCTACACACACACGAACAAACATACTGCTACCATATTCTCATCCCTATTCAGCCTCCCCCTCTCTCCTCCCTCCTCCCCCTTTCTCCCCAAGGGGTTTGGTCCCGTCGGCAGTTACATTGACCATGTCTAATTCTACTCAATAGCTGAACCTCACCAATCTTTTTAATGCCTGCTCTGAGATGGCCTATAGGGGTCTGGGCAATGGGCGATGGGAGGGGGACAATGAGGCCCGTTAAGAGCCAAAGAGGAGGGGAGCGGGGGGGGGGGGGGGGGTAATATGTAGGCTACACACTTGGGGAAGACCATAGGAATGTGGGACAAGATGAGGAAGGGCTGATAGAAAATGACCTTTTTGGTAAAAGGGTGATGGGAGGGTAGTAGAAATCTCTTATTGAGTCGCCGTGCTCACGCTTGAGTAGGTCCGTTAAAAGAGAAGAAATGGCTTTCCCAAGGAATGTGCTTGAATGACATCTGACCTCGGAGTCTCGGACACAGAAAATAGCATTGGGACTGAACATAGGAATAAACATTATATTTTTAATTATATGGGAGTGACGGCATTGACAGGACGTGACGGGCTTGAATCAAATAATATGGAATGTCATTTATTTGACTGTGATCTATCCAGGCATAAAGCCCCAGACAACAAAATAATATGATTGTGTGTCTGTCTGCACTTTTCATTCTCCAGAGTGGAAACAGTCCACAGAGTACAAAGTGCATATCTTCGTCTTTGTGTAGTGCTACAGAATGTGTGTCTGTGGGCTGTGTCTTTTTGGGAAGTGAGTACTCATACACAGCAGCCAGTAGAATCTCAGGGAGGGCAATCATCACTTGCGGTCTGTCTACATCAGTGAAAGCACCCAGTGGCCTTGCTGCCAATCTGAAAATCCAAGTGTTGAAGAGCCTATTACACTCTTACAGTTTCCCCAGACTGGTGTGGTTACGTATTCTAGCACTGCTTCAGAGTCTGTCTGCATCCCAAATGAAACCCTATTTCTTATAGTGCACTAATTTTGACCAGGGACCTCTGCCTATGGGCCCTGGTCAAAAAGTAGTGCACTATATAGGGAATATGGTGCCATTTGGGACACAGCCTTTGAGTGAGAACAACTTGCATTGCACCACTCAGACTCCAACACAGACTCCAGAAGAAAAGTCCTGATTGTAATCGCAGATTGCACCCCTTAACGTTGCCTGATTTATATTGTATCAAAACAACTTTTTACAGCACATCCAGGGTTTTATTATGGTGCGTGAAGCACAGTTCAAAGAGTCAAAATAGGCTCCAACAATGAAGAAATTCAATTTTGATTAGGATACAAAGGCTTGAGGCGAGAGGGCCACTCATTGACCTGTTCTTAACGTCCAATAACACTGCCCCCTAATCACACTGCCCTCCAATCACACTGCCCTCCAATCACACTGTCCTCCAATCACACTGCCTTCTAATCACACTGCCCTCCAATAACACTGCCCTCCATTCACACTGCCCTCCAATCACACTGTCCTCCAATCACACTGCCTTCTAATCACACTGCCCTCCAATAAAACTGTCCTCCAATCACACTGCCTTCTAATCACACTGCCCTCCAATCACACTGTCCTCCAATCACACTGTCCTCCAATCACACTGCCCCCCAATCACACTGCCCCCCAATCACACTGTCCTCCAATCACACTGCCTTCTAATCACACTGTCTTCCAATCACACTGCCCCCCAATCACACTGTCCTCCAATCACACTGCCTTCTAAACACACTGCCCTCCAATAACACTGCCCTCCAATCACACTGCCCTCCAATCACACTGCCCTCCAATCACACTGTCCTCCAATCACACTGCCTTCTAATCACACTGCCCTCCAATAACACTGCCCTCCAATCACACTGCCCTCCAATCACACTGCCCTCCAATCACACTGCCCTCCAATCACACTGTCCTCCAATCACACTGCCCTCCAATCACACTGCCCTCCAATCACACTGCCCTCCAACCACACTGTCCTCCAATCACACTGCGCTCCAATCACACTGCGCTCCAATCACACTGCCCTCCAATCACACTGCGCTGTGAGCAGCTAAATGGATTTGATATGGCATGTCATGTAGTGATAATTTGAGAACCGTTTGTATCATCAGACTCCAGATAGTAATGCTGTGCCTAGTCTAGAGTGATGTATGGTTGGTCAGAAGGAGGGAAAGGGTATCTGGGAGGGAAAGGGGAGGGAAAGGGTATCTTCCAATCTTTGGGCCTGTCAGTGTGCCCCACACACAAGCAGAGACGCATACACCCAGACACATACACCCAGACACACAACCACAGAGCTCTCCACCCCAGTCTGATCTGTAATAACACACAGTGTCTGTCCTTCAAAATATATATTATTGACATTAGTTGGCAGACAGTCTCACAGTCTCATATTCCCTACATAGTGCATTACTTTTGACCAGGGCCACATCAAGTGCATATCTCAAGTTTACCTGATACCTCTTCATTGTGCACAGTCACTGAGAGAATTTTAACCCTGGGGCTTGTTTTGATTTGTTTGGGAGGTTTTGCAGGTAGTGTTTTAAACAAACAGTTAAAACCTTCAAAATGAAATAGTTAAACAAGAAGTTATGCTGTACAGGAGATACTGCTGCTAGATACTCTAATTTAAAAAAAAAATTAAATACCTTGTTGGAACTTGGAATTGGAAAAGACCCGCTCCTTAACTCAACAACTTGCCTTGAATCACTGAGTCCACTGAGAACCACTGAGTCCACTGAGAATCACTGAGCCAATCCTTTGATGTGTTCCATATTAACCTCTCACAGTATGAGTCAACATACCGTTTCCAAATCTCTAAGCTCCAATGCAAAGCCTGTAGTATAGAGCATTGTCTTGCATTTGACTTGTCCCCATCGCGTTTGATTACTTCCAAAATTCACCCCATTCTGAGAAAACATTTGAAAATAGGCTGTGCTACTCTACTTCTATAAAAAAATATGAATGGTATCAAAATAAATTGTGTCATCAATTATTCTGAATAGGCTTCCATCTAGGTCTCTCTCAGTGGTCAGTTTCTTCCCTAGGAAACACAAAGAGTACAAGTAACCAGGGGTGACGACCTCTGATTGTCCATCCCACAAAACTCAGGTTGTTAACAGGGTTGGAGAGGTCAACACCTTTCTCTCTTTTGTTCGATTGCTTGCTAGATCGCTTTCTCTCTCTCTCTCTCTCTCTCTCTCTCTCGATTATTTTAGACTCAATGTTCTTTCTGAAAGATAGGTGTGTGTGTGATTCTGTGTCAGTATGAGTCAGTGTATAATTGTGTGTGTGTCTGCAAGTGTGTGTGTGTGCGCATTGGATGAAGGTTTTCCTTGCAGTCGTAACTCACTGCCATCCTGTCCACAAACCTCGGTAGAATTTAGAGCGTGAGTGCTGAGACAGGCCCGGGACGAGAACTCATAAAGAACCTCTGTGAGGGCCGAGTCAGCTCTCTCTCTCTCTCTTGCTCTCTCTCTCTCTCGCAGGGATGGACCAATGAAGGACAAATGTTGAAATGTCACCATCCTTACCATAATGGGAGACAGATGTGCCAGGGTTGTATGCCACAGCTGAAAAGAACTGATAACAGGAGCATGTGATGTCAACAGGATGGCTGCGATACTCATACAAACAGATGTGGGTTGGGGTTACTTTGAATCGGCTTACAGCCTTGGAATTGGTCGATTTCAAAAAAGTCATAGCCTATCAGACAGGCTGTCTTGCTCACGTACACATGACCAACCTCCAGAGCCTCTCCTTGGAGCCATGCAATCCACCATACACCACCATTTCAGCAGATTGCAGTGAATTATCACACCGTTTTACTGGGCTGCATGGCATTCTATGGGAGTGAAGCGGGAATTATGAGCCAATGATGCAGAGACGGCTCAGCCTAATTAGCTGCTATCTCAAGGACAACAGAAGGAGTGCTGTTCTCATTAACTGGAGCGGACACAAAACAAAACAAAACACATACACACACAAGGGCCGCCAGACACTTTAAATGATGAGCAAATTGATTACAACAGACTTCAAAAGGACAGCTGCATAGATCAAAAGAGAACTCTTGATATGATTAACAAGACTCTGCACACTCCTGAATAGACTCATGAATGCACAGAGAAACAGCTGGATGGATGCACACATACACACACACACGCAGGAACGCACATGCACAGACACACACACACATAATTTCCTTACAGCGAGGCTAATAATCGGAGGTATTGATGGCAATACAGTGTGTGTCTGTGAACAGAGACCCGATGGACCAGGGGTCCAGGAGGCTGTGGACTGTGACCCGATAGACCAGGGGTCCAGGAGGCTGTGGACAGGGACCCGATAGACCAGGGGTCCAGGAGGCTGTGGACAGGGACCCGATAGACCAGGGGTCCAGGAGGCTGTGGTTGTTATTAATGGTACTGAGCCTCAGTCCTGATCCCATCAGCAGAAGGCGGCCTGGAGGGCAGACAGGGGGGCAATGGAAACACCCCCCATCAGAGAACCTGTCTTGTCCACTAGTACACACACACACACACACACGCACACGCACACGCACACACACACACACACACACACACACACACACACACACACACACACACACACACACACACACGCATGCAGACACACACACAGAGACAGACAGGCAGACAGGGGGGCAATGAAAAGACCCTCTGTCAAGATCATGAGTGACCTGCCTGGGAGAGGCCTGGCTGAATTCAATCAAGTCTTAGCTACTTGGAGACACACACACGGAACAGACACACACACAAACACACACACTGAATCTCTTTAAGCCTGCAGAGGCTAAGCTTGTACGGGAGTGCAGTTCAGAGTAAGAGGAAAAGCCTTCCATGGGGACCTCAGCATTCAGTCCCTTTTGTAATAGTTTTTCAACTTAGAACAACTGATTGAACTTCTGAGTTACCCAGGAAAGCACTATAAAATGAAGCGAAGCTACGCATTTCGCCATCACCCCATTCAGAGAATCAAATGTAGCTTCAAGGACACGATGGATCCTGTACTGTATAGTAGAGAAGTAGGCAGTACCGTAGTTGCATGAGAAAAATAGATGCCTCCACTCCAGACACTGAAGGTCAACATGGCATGTCATCGTCAACAGTTTAAACAGTCAGATTAGGGGTGCATCCCAAATGGCACCATATTCCCTTTATAGTGCACTACTTTTGAAAAGGGCCCATAGCAGACAAATATTTAATGCCAATGTAATCTCACGTGCATATGTTTTATTTCCATCTCCCCTCTTTTCCAGAGCATTCCTCCTAACGCCTCATTATCAATTCAATTATGAATGGTCTCTAAGCATGGATCTCATTATAGAGAGGGTCCACTGGAGTGCACACACACACACACACACACACACACACACAGGTCCAGTGGAGCAGAACAAACAACATGCTTAATAGACACCAAGCACATACGGGCTGAGGAGTATGATATGATTGGAAGACAGATAATTGATACTGTACAATGAATTGATTGCACATCACGAACTGAGTCCTTATATCTTGATTGTCCATTGAGGCATGAGGGTGTCCTAAAATGTCAACTACACAGTGGTCTGGTTTGAATCTTCTCAAAACATATATACAGTATATATGCTTCCCCACCCATACACAATGGAACCATTTGTGAGGCCGACTGCATGATGAGACCGACTGGTATCGTTACTGAGTGAAAGGAGATACTGTTGTATCTCTAAGGGGAGGATGACACTGGTAGGACTGAATAATGAATAACTCTGAGGTCATGTAATGGTCTCATTGACACAGGCTCTAAGACATTCAGGCCTGTCTTTTTTGATTCTGTCCTGATCATCAATCGTGCCACTTGGCACTGCAAGACAATGGCAAACACACACATATTCATCCAAAAAGTTCATTAGTGTAGTAAAATACACAGCACTTTTTCAACTGGAGGCGAGGTCAGGTCACCAGAGATTTCCAACCCTATTTCACCCTCTCTATTTAAAAGAAAAACAGGGTGCTGGTGTTAAAATGCGCATGCGCACACACACGCAAACACACACACACGCAAACACACACACACGCAAACACACACACACACGCAAACACACACGCAAACACACACACACACGCAAACACACACACAGCCGAATTACTATTACATCAGAATTCAATATAAAACCTAGAGCATTCAAATTAAGTTCAGTTGATGTGGTGCTAACTTGTCCGTCTTCTCATTGTCTGTAGAAGCACTAACAGGACCGCATTCTCATGCCACTGAATCAGCCTGGCACATACACACAGACAGACAGACTGACAGGTTCTGATGTCTGTGCATATATGTGCTCTAGCTTTGGCTTCCTGAAACCAAAGATAGACACACAAACACAACCTCATATTCACACACACACACACGTCTGGTCCCTGTGCTGCGGCTGCTTGAAACCACAGGAGACATGGGCAGGCAGCCAGGTAGGAGGAGGTGGGAGGAAGCATTTCAATAAAGTGCCGCAATTTGGCTTCTCACTTTGTCAGAACACATTGATCACAGCAGAACAAACGGCAGGCTGATTTAGACCCTGGTGGCAGAGGATGGATGGATGGAGATGGAGGGAGGGATGGATGGAGGGATAGAGAGAGAGATGCCGTACCACCCTCTTCCCACTCTACATCCCCTTTATTGGATTTTGGCTGAAGGCATTAATCACTCAGAGCTATTGTGCTGCCCAGGGATCAAACACGCCACACCCCGAGGGAATGAACACAAAACTTATAATAAAATAAAACTGTCCCCCCTCCCAACGGCTCCAAGGGGCCTGTCTGGAAAGCTTTTGTCTTCCAAAATGAACGTTTTAGAAAACCCATACATGTTGTTGGTGACGGTCGCATAACCATCCATGAAACAATAGCAGTCAAAGTTCCCAGTTCTACTGAGATAACGGGACGTTCTAAAGGATGAAGAAAGTTAATGACTTTGAGAAGTAGTCTGTCTAGTCAGTCTCCACCAGGAGAGCCCAGGACAGGACGGTAGTATCTCTCTGTCTAGTCAGTCTCCACCAGGAGAGCCCAGGACAGGACGGTAGTATCTCTCTGTCTAGTCAGTCTCCACCAGGAGAGCCCAGGACAGGACGGTAGTATCTCTCTGTCTAGTCAGTCTCCACCAGGAGAGCCCAGGACAGGACGGTAGTATCTCTGTCTAGTCAGTCTCCACCAGGAGAGCCCAGGACAGGACGGTAGTATCTCTGTCTAGTCAGTCTCCACCAGGAGAGCCCAGGACAGGATGGTAGTATCTCTATCTAGTCAGTCTCCACCAGGAGAGCCCAGGACAGGACGGTAGTATCTCTGTCTAGTCAGTCTCCACCAGGAGAGCCCAGGACAGGACGGTAGTATCTCTGTCTAGTCAGTCTCCACCAGGAGAGCCCAGGACAGGACGGTAGTATCTCTGTCTAGTCAGTCTCCATCAGGGGAGCCCAGGATGGGAAACTAGTCTGGGAAAGATGTACGCCTCTGAACAAGTTTCCCCAGACTCTAAAACCACCTTGAAACAGGACGCCTGCAACAGGTCTGTATGCCAGTGTTAGCCTGGGACATCAATTAATTGGTTTACCTTCACATGAATTGGTCTGTCTCTAATGTCTTGATTAGGCCTTGGTTATCTGTAGGAGCTACTTTGTTTTAGAGTCCAATTGGAAGCTCAGTGACTGCACACACACACACACACACACACACACACACACACACACACACACACCCCATTCCAGGGGGATCTTTAGACTGTAGCTGCACCTGCCACTCAAGGTCCTATTCCTCAATCCCCCTTCACCTCCTCTTCCCACTTTCCTTAGATGCTCTGGAGTGTCAGAGGGATGGATCGAGCCCCTTGAGGACATCCCCCTTCTCTTCCTCTCTTTCTCACTGTCCATTTATCTCTCTCTGAGTACCATCGCTTCCTTTCATTCCCCTCTTTTAGATCCCCACTCCCTCTCTTCTGAGTGTTCTGAGGGGAAAGCTGTTGTCACACACACACACACACACACACACAGGCCACTTCTGATCAGGATTACTACCAGATTACAGCAGAACAATGCAATGTGTGCTGAGGAAAGGGAGAGTCAAAACCAAACATATTTTATATCACACTGTATTCAAAGGGCTTTGAGAACATTTCCTGTTTAATTTTCAGATGTTACAGTTTTTTCCAACTGCTTGCACACGTTTTTTAAAACTGTCTTTGTTTTTCAAAACTCTACACACAATTCCCAAAACTGCACACACAAAATGCAAAATGCCTCACATCTCCTTCAAAATGTAACACTGCATCCAAAATGACATAAACACATGTCAGAATGAAGCATTTATATCAAATGGCAAACACTGCTTTCATAATAGTACATTTTTGGATATACCATGTAAACACTGTTGTTCTAAATCTAAAGCTCTTTGGTCTTTCATAGGCTTATATCTACATTTCAATACAATGTTCTACAGTGAAAGTAATCTGCTGAGCGGGGTAACAAGTACACTGTAAACACCAATGCAATGTTCTACAGTGAAAGTAATCTGCTGAGAGGTGTAACAAGTACACTGTAAACACCAATGCAATGCAGAAACAGAACATATTTATTAGGCCAAACATTACAGTTGTATACAGTAGCATGCAACAAAACCAGAAACATATGTAAACCAAAAGTATGTTCTTTAGAATGCAGTAAAGAACACAATTGTGTGTGTGGGGTCCCGGGGGGGCAGTCCAGGAATTGGGGGGGGGGGGGGGGGGGGGGCAGTCACTAGTGCTAAGCTTTGTCTCTTCTCCGGCCTGGGTCTGGCCACAATACTTCATCCACATCACAAGATACGTTTTCTCTTGCCAAACATCGAGGGAAGTATCTCCTAGCATGGCGTATCCAACCTTGGACAGAGGCAACCTCTATGTCCCCACATGCGTCCTCCATTGCCTGGAGAAGCGGCATGCGGGCATAGGGTTGGCGATCATACACTTTCCAGCGCCAGGCTGAGAAGAATTCCTCTATGGGATTTAGAAAAGGTGAATATGGGGGTAGGTACAAAACTACAAATTGTGGATGGGTGGCAAACCAGTTTTGGACCAGAACAGCCCGGTGAAAACGAACATTGTCCCATAAAATCACAAATCTAGCAGGCTCCTGAGCATATGGCCGGTGTTGTACGGACCCAGTGTGGCATTGTGATGGAGGACCCCGTTTTGAGTGATGGCAGCACATATAGTTAGTTATATTACCCCCACGCTGTCCAGGGACATTGGTAATTGCCCTCTGTCCTATTACATTTCTTCCGCGGCGTCTGGTTTTGGTGAGGTTGAAGCCAACCTCATCCACATAAATTCATGGCGAATTACATGGGCATCCAGCTCCAATACTCTCTGTAACAGACAAAAGGCTATACAGATGAGTAAATATGGTATGTCTGAAGTACTGGAAGTAGTGTTGCATACATACCTCTACAAAGTCATGTCGCATATTCTTGACTCTGTCAGAGTTTCTCTCAAATGGCACCTTGTAAAGTTGTTTCATCGTCACTCGGTGTCGTTGGAGGATGCGTTGTATGGTCGACAGGCTTACAGCATTGATGTTGTTAAATATGGTCTCATTATTCAAGATATGCTCTCTTATCTCTCAAATCCTAATTGCATTGTTGGCCAAAACCATATTTATAATTGCAGTCTCTTGTACATCTGTAAACAAGCGTCCTCGTCCACCATGATGTCTTTGCCTTTCCACTCTGTACAGAATTCAAATACAGTATGTGTTCAGCATAGGAACTGTAAACAATGTATAAAAAAATGTAGTACAGCATGATAACCAACCTCATTCATTCAATGCCGTGCAGTAAATGGATGGCTTAGAGTTACAAATGTTTATGCAATACTATGCAGTCATACGTATTTTACAGTACATCACTGTAATGCTAGAATAGTCATTAGATATTTGCATACCTGTTCTCATTTCTGAAGGTTAGAATTATGGACGCCACTGTAAATCGACTCAAGTTGGGCTCTCTCCAGCCTCTCTCATGGTCATACCATAGTTGATCACATGATCAACAAGTGTTGCCCTAATCTCATCAGAGATGGCTCTCCTTCCTTCTCTTCTTTGCCCTCGTCCTCTTCTTCCTCTTCCTCTCCCTCCTACTCCTCTTGCTCTCTGTCCATTGTTGGCATCCATTGTTCAAAACAGGTCATCTGACCTTTGACCTATTTATAGGCCTATACTACAGTAAAGCAGTGATTGGTTAGTGATAAGTTAAGCTATTAGTGTTTGCACATGTGAGGAGTGTGTGAGACCTGGTAAATAAGTGTAGCATTTTGATTGGTTGTGTTTGGAAAGGAAAGCAAGATTTTTGTGTTTTAGGTAGAGAATTGTGTAGTGTTTTGAAAAAAGTGTTTTATGCAATTGACAACTGATTCAAAGGCTGAGAAATAGCTTATGGATTTGGATATTTGGTGTGTAGTTTTGCACTTTGAGTGAGAGGTTTCAAAAATCGTGTGACATGAAAAGATTTTGTGTGTAAGCAGTTGGAAAAAACTGTAAAATGTCTTTGAATTTGCAGACCAACTTTGAACTGTGGTATTCAAACAGCCTAATTCAGACGCCTCTTGCAGAACTGTGCCAGCTGAGAGATTGACTGACAGAACAATGGGTAGTTAGTCACACCAGTATATACAGTGCATTTGGAAAGTATTCAGACCCCTTGACTTTTTCACATTTTGTTACGTTACAGCCTTATTCTAAAATGGATTAAACTGATTTTTTCCTCATCAATCTACACACAATACCCCATAATGACAAAGCAAAAACATCCCCACAGCATGATGCTGCCACTACAATGTTTCACCGTAGGGATGGTGCAAGGTTTCCGCCAAAGAGGTCAATCTTGGTGTCATCAGACCAGAGAATCTTGTTTCTCATGGTCTGAGAGTCCTTTAGGTACCTTTTGGCAAACGTCAAGCAGGCTGTTATGAGCCTTTTACTGAAGTGGATTCCGTCTGGCCACTCTACAATAAAGGTCTGATTGTTGGAGTGCTGCAGAGATGGTTGTCCTTCTGGAAGGTTCTCCCATCTCCACAGAGGAACTCTGTAGCTCTGCCAGAGTGACCATCAGGTTCTTGGTCACCTCCCTGACCAAGGCCCTTCTCCCCCAATTGCTCAGTTTGGCTGGTCGGCCATCTCTAGGAAGAGTCTTGGTGGTTCCAAACATCTTCCATTTAAGTATAATGGAGGCCACTGTGTTCTTGGGGACCTTCAATGCTGCAGAAATATTTTGGTACCCTTCCCCAGATCTGTGCCTTGACACAATCCTGTCTCGGAGATCTACGGACAATTCCTTCAACCTCATGGCTTGGTTTCTGAACTGACATGCACTGTCAACTGTGGGACCTTGTATAGACAGGTGTGTGCTTTCCAAATCATGTCCAATCAATTGAATTTACCACAGGTGGATTTCAATCAAGTTGTAGAAACATCAAGGATGGCAACAGGGCCTCCCGGGTGGCGCAGTGGTCTAAGGCACTGCTGCTGTGCCACCAGAGATTCTGGGTTCGAGTCCAGGCTCTGTGACAGCCGGCCGCGACCGGGAGGCCCATGGGGCGGCGCACAATTGGCCCAGTGTCGTCTGGGCTAGGGAGGGCTTGGCCGGCAGGGATATCCTTGTCTCATGGTGCACTAGCGACTCCTGTGGCAGACCGGGTGCAGTGCATGCTGACCAGGTCACAGGTGTTTCCTCCGACACATTGGTGCAGCTGGCTTCCGGGTTGGATGGGCATTGTGTCAAGAAGCAGTGCGGCTGGGTTGTGTTTCGGGGGACGCATGGCTCTCAACCTTCGCCTCTCCTGAGTCCGTACGGGAGTTGCAGCGATGAGACTCCAACTACCAATTTGGGTAAAAGAAAAAGGATGAAAACAGGATGCACCTGAGCTCAATTTGTAGTCTCATAGCAAAGGGTCTGAATACTTATGTAAATAAGGTATCTGTTTTTTTTACTTTTAATACATTTGCAAAAATGTCTAAAACCTGTTTTCCTGTTGTCATTATGGGGTGTATGTCACGCCCTGGCCTTAGTATTCTGTGTTTTCTTTATTATTGTGGTTAGGCCAGGGTGTGACATGGTTTTGTAGATTGATGGGGTTGTGTTCAGTGTAGTATTCTAGGTAAGTCTATGGTTGCCTAGAGTGGTTCTCAATCAGAGGCAGGTGTTTATCATTGTCTCTGATTGGGAACCATATTTAGGCAGCCATATTCTTTGGGTATTTCGTGGGTGATTGTTTCTTGTCTCTGTGTTTTGCACCAGTTAGGACTGTTTCGGTTGTTCCACGGTTTCTTGTTTTATATATGTATATTGTTCACGTTATCATCTTTATTAAAGATGTTAAACCATAACCACGCTGCATTTTGGTCCTCTCCTTCCCAGGAAGAAAACCGTTACAGTGTATTGATGAGGGTTTTTTTTAAATCAATTTTAAAATAAGGTTGTAACAAAATGTGGAAAAAGTCAAGGGGTCTGAATACTTTCCGAATGCACTGTACTTACCATATACCTCCCCGGAATAGCTTTTTAAAGACATGCTTGCTTTTTAAACATGTATACTTTCCTGTAATGAACTTATAATTACATATATGGATTTTTTTTATTTTTATCTCAACCAATAATTTCAGTGCCTTCAGAAAGTATTCATATCGCTTGACTTATTCCACATTTTGATGTTGCAGCGTGAATTCAAAATGGATAAAACCATTTAAATAATCTCACCTATCTACACAAAGTACCCCATAATGACAAAGTGAAAACATGTTTTTAGAAATGTTAGCAAATTTATTGAACATGAAACACAGAAATATCTAATTTACATAAGTATTCAAGTACCTGAGTCAATACGTGTTAGAATCACCTTTGGCAGCAATTACAGCCGTGTGTTTTTCTAAGTAAGTCTTTAAGAGCGTTTTCCTCAGGCCACTTCTATCTGATCTCGTGATCTTGGTTCCCTCAGCTTTCCACTCATAAAGTGGTGGCAGGCTATGAGGTTTGTGGCATCCCGCTCTGTGACACACACACACAGTCCTGTGATAGGTAGCTAGCTGACATGCTCTGCGCTGTGGTTTGAGGTTAACCACAGACCACTAACACCTGAATACAGCAGCCAATATCACCTTTCTACCAGGGCTGTCAGAGCCTCTGTTCATGTCGGAGAGAGGGGGGAGGAAGGAGGGATGTGGAGCTGAAATGAAACACCAGGGCATCATCGTAGACTATAGCCTGAAACAGTGCAATCTGAATCTGAATCTGAGGTTTTGTCATTGTCATTACTGTGTATTTGTATACTGAACATGTTTTTATTAGGCTGCTATTAGGCTAATCAGAGGAAACATCCAATAACACACTTTGTGAATGGATAGACAGGTTGTTATCATACGGTCCAATCAGCAGTACAAATTGGACATGCATGGGGAGTAGTGAAATTACAAGGCATGACACGTGAGAATGGAACAATGAATTGGCATGTGTAAATGTAACTATACATTTACATATGTACTCAATAAACAGTGTATAAATACATAATGAGCTAGTTTGAGTCTGGTTCCATCATTTAGAATGTTCATTATAGTAGAACGAGCAAGGGGAGGAGGGCATCATTTTAGCAAAGTTATTGATCAACCCAATGCTGCTTCAATACACTAGACAACAACAACAATGTTGCTGCTGGCAAAGCACACAACAATAATTACATTCATTGTGATATAATTAGAAAAAAAACATCTTGCTTCCTATTTTAATTGCTTTGTGGTCTCACAACACAATTTCCCGTTACAGATGTCTTGATGCATGACCAGGAAATGTGCCAGGAAATGTGAAGATGAAATGAGAACAACACACTGTGATCATTGCCTACATTGTCTCAGCCGCTGTGGAACAACAGCTCAACTTCCGCTGTTGGATTTCAAAAGGTCACACTGCTCTCTCTCTCTAACTTTTTTAATTGATCACTTTCCCCCTCTCTCTCTCTCTCTCCTGCTCTTCCTCTCTCTCTCTCTCTCTCTCTTTCTCTCTCTCTCTCTCTCTCTCTCTCTCTCTCTCTATCTCTCTCCCCCTCTCGCTCACTCTCTCTCCTGCTCTTCCTCTCTCTCGCTCTCTCCCCCTCTGAAGAGAGAGCTTGTCGTATAACTGAAATTGTAACATAACATTGTAAAATAAATCATTTCTAAAGCCCTTACTAATTATTTCTAATTATTTTATTGAATCTTTATTTAACTAGCCATGTTAATTAAGAACAAATTCTTATAAGCACGTCCTGCCAAGAGGCAAAAGGCTTCTTTTGTCCTAAAACAGTTTTACAAATGTCACGACCAGAGAGACGCCACAACACTACATAAAGAGAGATCTAAGACAACAACACAGCATGGGAGCAACACATGACAAAACAGCATGGTAGCAACACAACATGACAACAACACGGTAGCAACACAACATTGGAGCAGCACAAACATTGTTAGGCACAGACAATAGCACAAAGGGCAAGAAGGTAGAGACAACAATACAACACAGGAAGCACCCACAAGTGTCAGTAAGTGTCCATGATTGAGTCTTTAAATGTAGAGATGGAGATAAAACTGTCCAATTTGAATGTTTCTTGCAGCTCATTCCAGTCGATAGCTGCAGCGAACTGAAAAGAGGAGAGACCCAGGGCTGTGTGTGCTTTGGGGACCTTTAACAGAATGTGACTGACAGAATGTGTGTTGTACTGTATGTGGAGGATGAGGGCTGCAGTAGGTACCTCAGATACGGGACCTAAGAGGATTTTATAAATAAGCATCAACCAGTGGGTCTTGCGCCTGGTATACAGAGATGGCCAGTTTACAGAGGAGTATAGAGGAGGAGTATAGAGTGCAGTGATGTGTCCTATAAGGAGCATTGGTGGCAAATCTGATGGCCGAATGGTAAGAATATCTGAACATGATTTATAAACTAAGTCTCCAGAATCTAGCCTGGGTAGGAGGGTCATCTGAATCAGTGTTAGTTTGGCAGCTGGGTTAAAAGAGGAGCGACTATGATATATATATTTTTTTATTTAACTAGGTAAGTCAGTTAAGAACAAATTCTTATTTTCAATGACGGCCTAAACCGGCCAAACCCGGACGACGCTGGGCCAATTGTGTGCCGCCCTATGGGACTACCAATCACGGCCAGATTAGAAACAGCCTAGTTTCAAACCAGGGACTGTAGTGATGCCTCTTGCACTGAGATGCAGTGCCTTAGAACGCTACGCCATTTGGGAGCTCAAAATAGATCGAGGAAACCAAATACAGATTAAACTTAGCCTGCAGATATTATGTGCTGAGAGAAGGACAGTGTACCATACTCTATCCATACTACCCATGATCCCAAGTACTTGTATGAGGTGACTACCTCAAGCTCTAAAACCTCAGCAATAGTAATCGCACCGGTGGAACCACATGACCTTTGTATTGGAGGTGTTCAGAACAAGGTTAAGGGCAGAAAAAGCTTGCTGGATACTAACAAAGCTTTGTTGTAGAGTGTTTAACACCAAATCCGGGGATGGGCCAGCTGAGTATGGATAGACTGGATAATATGCATATAAATGGATGAGAGAGCTTCCTACTGCCTGAGCTATGTTGTTGATGTAAATTGAGAAGAGCGTGGGCCTAGAATGGAGCCTTGGGGTACTCCTTTGGCGACAGGCAGTGGCTGAGACAGCAGATGTTCTGACTTTACACATTGCAGTCTTTGAGAGAGAGAGAGTTAGCAAACCAGGCCAAAGACCCCTCAGAGACACCAATACTCCTTAGCCCGGCCCACAAGAATGGAATGGTCTACCGTAACAAAAGCTTTGGTCAAGTCAATAAAAATAGCAGCACAATATTGCTTAGAGTCAAGGGCAGTGGTGACATCATTTAGGACCTTTAAAGTTGCAGTGACACATCCATAACACATTTTTATAGATGTTTAGTTTTATTGTATTTATTCTTACCCCATTTTCTCCCCAAATTAGTGATATCCATTTGGAAGTTTCAAGCAGACCACTATAGTCCCTGTGCACAAGAACACGAAGGCAACCTGCCTAAGTGACTACAGACCCATAGCACTCACGTCCGTAGCCATGAAGTGCTTTGAAAGGCTGGTAATGGCTCACATCAACACCATTATCCCAGAAACCCTAGACTCACTCCAATTTGCTTACCGCCCAAACAGATCCACAGATGATGCAATCTCTATTGCACTCCACACTGCCCTTTCCCACCTGGACAAAAGGAACACCTATGTGAGAATGCTATTCATTGACTACAGCTCAGCGTTCAACACCATAGTACCCTCAAAGCTCAGCACTAAACTAAGGATCCTGGGACTAAACACATCACTCTGCCACTGGATCGTAGATTTTCTGGCGGGCCGCCCCCAGGTGGTGAGGGTAGGTAACAACACATCTGCCACGCTGATCCTCAACACTGGAGCCTCTCAGGGGTGCATGCTCAGTCCCCTCCTGTACTTCCTGTTCACCCACGACTGCATGGCCAGGCACGACTCCAACACCATCATTAAGTTTGCAGACGACACAACAGTGATAGGCCTGATCACCGACAACGACGAGACAGCCTATAGGGAGGAGGGCAGAGACCTGGCCGGGTGGTGCCTGAATAACAACCTATCCCTCAACGTAACAAAGACTAAGGAGATGATTGTGGTCTACAGGAAAAGGAGGACTGAGCACGTCCCCATTCTCATCGACGGGGCTGTAGTGGAGCAGGTTGAGAGCTTCAAGTTCCTTGGTGTCCACATCACCAACAAACTAGAATGGTCCAAACACACCAAGACAGTTGTGAAGAGGGCACAACAAAACCTATTCCCCCTCAGGAAACTTAAAAGATTTGGCATGGGTCCTCAGATCCTCAAAAGGTTCTACAGCTGCAACATCGAGAGCATCACTGCCTGGTACGACAATTGCTCAGCCTCCGACCGCAAGGTACTACAGAGGGTAATGCGTACGGCCCAGTACATCACTAGGGCTAAGCTGCCTGCCACCCAGGACCTCTACACTAGGCGTGTCAGAGGGAGGCCTTAAAATTGTCAAAGACCCCAACCACCCCAGTCATAGACTGTTCTCTCTACTACCGCAGGGCAAGTGGTACCGGAGTGTCAAGACTAGGACAAAAAGGCTTCTCAACAGTTTTTACCCCCAAGCCATAAGACTCCTGAACAGATAATCAAATGGCTACCTGGACTATTTGCATTGTGTGCCCCCTCCCAACCCCTCTTTGACACTGCTGCTAGTCTCTGTTTATCATATATGCATAGTCACTTTAACTATAAATTCATGTACATACTACCTCAATTGGCCCGACCAACCAGTGCCCCCGCACATTGGCTAACCGGCCTATCTGCACTGTGTCCCGCCACCCACCACACACATGTTATAGCCTCGCTACTGTATTTAGCCTCACTACTGTTATAGCCTCGCTACTGTATATAGTCCCGCTACTGTTATAGCCTCGCTACTGTTATAGACTCGCTACTGTATATAGCCTCGCTATTGTATATAGCCTCACTACTGTTATAGCCTCGCTACTGTATATAGCCTCTATAACAGTTTATATAAAGGATGTACCGGGGCTGCCTTCCAAGCACTGGTAACTTCCCCAGAGAGGAGAGATACGTTATAAAGGTGATAGATAGGCTCTGCGATGATAGGGGCTACAACCTTAAAGAAGAAAATATCTAAACCCTCTGACCAAGAGCCCTATGAAGGGAATAGGGTGCCATTTAGGACACATCCTAACTCTCCCAATGTACAATCATGTATATTTTTCACTCTCTCAAGCCATTGTAAAGGTTTTAAACTGAGCCCTTTGACCGTTTCATGTTTTCTGACGGCAACATAACCACAGAGAGAGCCCAGCTAATGAGGCTGTCAGTCAGTCGTTCCTGCTGAGGTAAACACAGGGAGACACAAAGAACCACATGGCTCAGTCTGAGAGAGAAAGAGAAAGAGAACGAGAAAGAGAAAGAGAAAGAGAAAGAGAAAGAGAAAGAGAGAGAGATAATCCAAGGCTTTGAATCCTTAGCTAGCCAGTCCCAAACCTCAGAGTAATTAATTTGGTAAGAACGCCAACTTCCAACTTCCTTTACAGATGAAGAGGTCAGACTGTTGTAAGAAACAGGGGACAGAGTGCATTTTTTGAAAGAAGGGGCTTATCTGGAACTACTTTATAGAGAGAGGACATGTTTGATTTCAGGGGAGGGACTTTACACAGAGGGGAATAGTCTCTGAAATTCTATTGGCAGACATGGTTCCTTCCATGTCAATGCCTAATTATATGACTTTGGTGGGGAAAATACAGTGCAGATAATCTTACAGTATTTAAAGTCATTCGACGTGATATTTGTGATCACATATAGATTAAATCATTACATTCATTATATGGGGTGCCTTGAAGAAAAATGGAGCTTTAGATTCCCTGTGACTTGATATCAACCTTAGACCTGAACAAAGCATGCTGCTATAACACACACTAGCTGTGTTCCAACATGAGTACTTGTGTTCTATCTAGAGCGTATAGCAAGTACGGAAGTCAACTGTCATTTTCAAGTGCGATTTCAAACATAAGAATGTCCTCATCCTGGTTATCAGCTGTTTAGGCTTCCAACACACCGACAACGTCATTGCGCAAAATAGGATGCAGCATCATCTGGATATGTATGTAACAAAAGTTCAACATTCACCTTCTGCTACCATTTCTGTCAAGCCATCCAGGCATACAGTTTGATGCATACATTCAATAAATCCAACGTATGCACCACACCGAACGCATTGCAACTGCCTCTGCAACGCAAGGCTGCAAGGCAAACGCAGCATTTCATTGGAAATGAATGGAACTCTGGTGTACCAAAAGGCAATGACGCTGTCGGTGTGTTTGAAGCGTTAGTGATGAACATCTAAACGAACAAAAATCAGCAGCATCAATTGTGAAGACCTGGACAGCTTTTTAATCCTGAATCGGTGAACATGCTAGCCAGCCAATGACAAATTGAGCAAGGGACAGATAGCAACTGATGCGTTCATTTCACTCCATAGCATTGGCTTGGCAGGACAAAACAGTTGTGCCCGATTAAAAACGTAGGAAATGCTGCAAGCTATGTTCTGTTCAATCTAGGCCTGCTAGCCAGCCAAGTTACTTGTGCATTCTTACATGATCAGAGTGGCACCGTGAGAGGCATGGTCATGGGTGTGAGTGAAGGATTCCCAGTGCACCATGGACAGCGGCACTCAGTTCAGCACTGTGGAAGGCTGCACTACCTTCAGCACCAGGCCAGCCGAAGACAGCGCAACAGCTTTGCTCACCCAACACACCTGTGCAGGATTACTAATCAGCACACCTTCAAGGAATTCCCTAATCAACTGACTGGCACAAGAGTGCAGGCTGGACCTCACTCAAGTGGAACAGCGAGGAAGACACAGCCAGAGCGTGCCTGCTCGCCCACTTCAACTGTTGTTCACTCTCCTTCCACAGACTCTGCCAGTGAGGCCACACCGCCACAGGTGGCTGCCATCTTTAAACACCCTCTCGCTTGGCTTGTGGACTAGAGTGCTAGAGACACTAAAAGCTCAAGTAAAAGCGTCTGAAACTTGAACTCTTTTGTTGTGTGTTTACTCATTGCTGCTTGTATAGTCGGGCACACCCCACTCTTCCCGACAATCAGTCAATATGTTCATGCAGTGTCTGTTTACCTAATGTTAGTTAACTTTCTTCTAGTCACTTTCCCCTTCTGTGTTTCACCATTGCATATAAGAACATGTTTTGAATAACGAAATTATCAATTCAATGTCAAACTGACCACTTAAGGCTATGAATGTGCAAAACTGTTTAGAAAACATTGCACATTAACGCGGGTAGTTGTTATTCTCAGCAAATTAAACCAACACTGAAATGTGAACAGTGAGGTTAATTTCTCCCCCCTTGGCCTTATGTTTCTGCTCTGCTCTCCTCAGGTTGAAGCACATCCCACCCCATCATCCAGACAGATGGAAAGAACTTTGGGAATCTCCCATCCACCAGGAATATCACCCTATCCCAGGAGTTTAGTCCGGAGTTTATTCAGCCGTGTGCAACATCACTGTAGAAGTAAATCCACGCGTTAGTCTCTATCATGCAGAATTGTCAACTCATTGGAATATTTGAAGCCCATTCTAAAATACAGACGTGGGGGATTACTGCCCCGTGTACACGTTTTTACTCCTGCACAGCACAAACACCATGTTCAACTATTCATGGTCCACAATTTAGATCACAATTAGTTGAATGAGGTGTTAATGAAGGGCTGGAACAAAAACCTGTAAACTCCTGTCCTGTGTTCTGGTTTTGAGGCTTGGGTATCTGTGGGGTGCAAATCATCTGTCTAATCCCCTGCAAGGAGAAAGGACGACATTCATAATATTACAATGGTATATGCATTTCATTGAATATATATTCCTGTTTGACTTGCAAATATCTCAGTGTTTGTTTTGTATTTAGCTTACATTAGGATGAAGTAGCCTAGGCCTTCTAATCTAGTTGTATTGTATCATATTGCCTATCATTTAGGTGAATATAATATAAGGTGAAAATAAAACCAGGCTATGTTGCACGTCAGTGTCACATAATATGCATAGGTGTTGTAGTTGTATGAAAGTATCACAATGCAAGCCTGCTAATTGGAAATGCAACACCAGCCGTCCTAATGCAATATTAGTTTCACAGTGAAACAACACTATTCTGGCTATTTATCATTCTTAAACAGTAAGCAAATGTAATTATTTTTGTTGCTTCAACCTCTGTACAATGCATGAAAACTTACCTGCAATTTGTGAGTGGAGGACCCCACATAAAATGATTCTGGTCGGTGTCAGCTTAAATCACTAACCAACAGGTACTGAGAAAATCGATTCAGTTACTTGTTTACTAGTTGCTCACGCTGCGACATTGGATACAATGTAAACAGACGTATCTAGCTCGCATAAAAGCTCGCTTTGTTGACGCCTGCTGCGTGATGATGCTGGTTCCTGTTTATGCTAAGAGGTCACGCAGAAGTACATTTCAGTGTAACAGATTTTTAGCGCTCTCCGTTCTTCCATGCTACACTGTAGACGTTCTTGGAAGATCACCTTTGAAAGAACGGGAGAACACAGAACAAAAGTGCGCATTTTGGAACACTGCCACTAGCATGTTTCTGAAGTCTGTCAGAAGTTCCCGAAAAGTATTAGACATCTCTGTGCAATCATGGGCAAGAGAAGAAGAGAGGATAGGAGGAGGAGGGTGGCACCTCATATCCTTCCATCTCTGCATCTTTCACCACTGTCCACCTCACTTTTCAAGTCTCCTTGAAGCTTCACAGGATGGGCACATACAGTGCTATTGCAACAGCAGCATCATAAATATATACAGTGAGCTCCAAAAGCATCGGGACAGTGGCACTTTGCTGTTGTTTTGGCTCTGTACTCCAGCACTTTGGACTTGAAATGATACAATGACTATGTTAAAGTGGGGACTGGCAGCTTTTCAGCCACATTACAGCACTTTTTGTACATGTTGTAGTTCCCCCATTTTAGGAGATCAAAAGTATTGGGAGAAATTCACTTAACATGTGATTTAAAAGTAGTACAAAGTTTAGTATTTGGGCCCATATTCCTAGCATGCATTGATTACATCAAGCTTGTGACTCTACAAACTTGTTGGAAGCATTTACTGTTTGTTTTTCACTTGTGTTTAAAAAAAGAAAAGTTAAATTGTTAATGGTAAATAATGTGTTTCTAAACACTTCTACATTCATGTGGATGCTACCATGATTATCCTGATTGAATCGTGAATAATGATAAGTGAGAAATATCATACCCCCTCAAGAATGAAAACCTCCCTTGTACTTATAATAGAGGTTAGCATGTCTTGGGGGTATGTTATTTGTGCGTCTAACCGTAAAGGACTATCCGTAGTCATGGTAGTCTTCACATTAATGTTAGATATGCTTAGTCACTGTCCAAATAGTTTGGAGCTCACTGTATGTCTACTTGGACGTGAGATATAAGATGTCCATACAGGCTCTCTCAAGTCATCTATCTTAAAGGTAGTTGAGTTGAGCCTCACTATGACCCACTATGGTGTTTACTTTCTGCATCTACGTCATATCGCTGAGTCTACCTTTAAAGACGATTCATTTATGATTGTCAACACTCACTCAATGTTAATCTCTTCAGATTTTGGGAGCATTGATAATATATTATTTTCATCTAAGGACCTTGACAGAAAGCGCTTCAACAAAGATGCATTATGTTCCTAATACATACTTGAAATGGAAATAGAAAAGAAAGAAATGGGGTTGATGGGTTTTTCAAGTAGCACTAATCAAACCTATTGTTCTTAAAGTGTGAAAAGGATGTGACGGAACAGCGACTGGTTTAGTTTATTGTGTTCTAAGTAAAAAAAATCTCATTTTATTTTCAGTCTTGATGTATTTCGCTCCATATTTGATAAGAAGGGATTTCTAATAATGATTCTATCATTAGGTTATTTAACTCAAAATGAAAGTTATTTGTTCTCTCTCTCAGACCAACTAGAGGATGAAGAGAGACAGAGTGAGAGAGACAGAGTGAGAGAGAGAGCCAGCGAGAGAGAGAGAGAAGAGAAAGTGAAAGAGAAAAAAGGAGCTCCATAACACAGACCCTCTGGCTCCTCTCCAAGACGAGGTGCACTGTGTGTATACTGCTACATGAGAGGCTGAGAGGCCAGCTCTATAATTCCTGAATGATTAAGCAGAAACACAGGATTATAGGAGTAATTGACAACTGGCTGGGCTGAGGGTTTGGTGCTTTGTTGTTCCATTTCCCACAATTTTCATGGATCTGGAGGAACCCAAAAGACTGAGAGAGAGAGAGAGAGAGAGAGAGAGAGAGAGAGAGATAGAGAGAGAGAGAGAGAGAGCAGCCTTGCACTCAGGTCTAGATTTGAGTTTAAGTTCAGACAAAGCCTCTGAAGTCATGTGACCAGACCTGTTGGAGCATCATGTCTGTGAATGTGCAATGCTGTTAGATGATCTGGAGGATTGTATTCAGAGTTCATGTCAACCATTCTGAGACAATCACACGCCTCCTTCCAAAGATCAAGTCATAATTGCACATTATCGACTTCTAACCACATTGGTGGGAAATAATTGTTGATAAATGGACAAGACAGCACTAAAGAATCGTTACCATTCCATTGTATTCTAAAAAGACTGTAGAGAATTGAAATAAAGTCATGTTCACATGACAATAATGTCTATACTGCGAGTAAAGGTGATTATATGGTGTTCTCTATAGAGCACACAGATTACAATCATTATCCAAAACACAAGTCCTGCTCTGTTCTTTCTCATTCTCTTCTCAGGATGTCCAATCATCTTTCTCTCAGATTCAACCATCTGTTTACTTACTATGACTGTGATATGTGGTTGTCCCACCAAGCTATCCTAAGATGAATGAATGAACAAACAGTAAGTCGCTCTGTGACTAAAATGTAAATGTAAATGTACTTTCAATTGAAAGTGGAAAAAATACTGTTTGACAGATTCACAGACACACAAAGTAACCTGTATACAGGCATTTACTGCCAATTAATCACACACACAAACAGTTGAAGTCGGAAGTTTACATACATTTAGGTTGGAGTCATTAAAACTTGTTTTCAACCACTCCACAAATGTCTTGTAAACAAACTATAGTTTTGGCAAGTCGGTTAGGACATCTGCTTTGTGCATGACACAAGTAATTGTTCCAACAATTCTTTACAGGCAGATTATTTCACTTATAATTCACTGTGTCACAATTCCAGTTGGTCAGAAATGTACATACACTAAGTTGACTGTGCCCTTAAACAGCTTCGAAAATTCCAGAAAATAATGTTATGGCTTTAGAAGCTTCTGATAGGCTAATTGACATCGTTTGAGTCAATTGGAGGTGTACCTGTGGATGTATTTCAAGGCCTACCTTCAGACTCAGTGCCTCTTTGCTTGACATCATGGGAAAATCAAAAGAAATAAGCCAAGATCTCAGAAAAATAAATTGTAGACCTTCACAAGTCTGGTTCATCCTTGGAAGCAATTTCCAAACACCTGAAGGTACCACATTCATCTGTGCAATCGATAGTACGCAAGTATGAACACCATAGGAACACGCAGCCATCATACCGCTCAGGAAGGATTCATACCGCATTCTGTCTCCTAGAGGTGAACGTACTTTGGTGCGAAAAATGCAAATAAATCCCAGAACAACAGCAAAGGACCTTGTGAAGATGCTGGAGGAAACAGGTGAAAAAGTATCTATATCTGAAGTAAAACAAGTCCTATATCGACATAACCTTAAAGGACGCTCAGCAAGGAAGAAGCCACTGCTCCAAAACCACCATAAAAAAGACAGACTACGTTTTGCAACTTTACATGGAGACAAAGATTGTACTTTTTTGAGAAATGTCCTCTGGTCTGATGAAACAAAAATAGAACTGTTTGGCCATAATGACTATCGTTATGTTTGGAGGAAAAAGGGGAGGCTTGCAAGCCAAAGAGCATTATGTGGATATATTGAAGCAACATCTCAAGACATCAATCAGGAAGTTAAAGCTTGGTCACAAACGGGTCTTCCAAATGGACAATGACCCCAAGCATACTTCCAAAGTTGTGGCAAAATGGCTTAAGGACAACAAAGTCAAGGTATTGGAGTGGCCATCACAAAGCCCTGACCTTAATCCTATAGAAAATGTGTGGGCAGAACTGAAAAAGCGTGTGCGAGCAAGGAGGCCTACAAACCTGACTCAGTTACACCAGCTCTGTCAGGAGGAAGGGGCCAAAATTCACCCAACTTATTGTGGGAAACTTGTGTGAAGGCTACCCAAATCGTTTGACCCAAGTTAAACACTTTAAAGGCAATGCTACCAAATACTAATTGAGTGTATGTAAACTTCTGACCCACTGGGAATGTGATGAAAAAAAAAAAAGCTGAAATAAATCATTCTCTCTACTATTATTCTGACATTTCACATTCTTAAAATAATGTGGTGATCCTAACTGACCTAAGACAGGGAATCTTTACTAGGATTAAATGTCAGGAATTGTGAAAAATGTATTTAGCTAAGGTGTATGTAAACTTCTGACTTCAACTGTACCAATAAACATTTACACACAGACAAAAACCATTGCATTATTCATCACCCATTTGATTCCACTTCCAGCAGTTATCCTCACTGTCAGCTTAAGACACCAGCCCAAACATCGCAATCGGTCCAATATGGAATAACTCTCACAAGAGTACTATAGAGAGAATGTCCAAGCTGATTCATATGTTTTCATAGCCTTTACCATCCTACAGTAATGGTACTGCTGAGGCTGAGGACAGCACAGCTAATCATTAGCCAGTTAGCTACTGCTCTGTTCTGGCTGCTGATCCAGGGCCAGGGAGGATGATAAAGATCCAGAGGACAAGAGGACCAGGGGAGCTGCCAACTTAATGACCCAGAGAGAGGAGCTGATTTACGGGCTCTGTGGCCCCATCGTGGCCCATAGACAAAAGCCCTCCCTCTATTCTCATTTACTGCTGGGGAGAGACGTAGTTCATAAAGAAGAAAACAATGTTAGAAGAGTGATGAAATGTTCCTCTGAGAAAACCAAGACGCTCTGCATCACCTCCTGATCGTACATCCTCCAGGCCCATACACAACTCTAAATAGACAGTACTGTGTGATCAGTTTTTTTTGGTATCTTCATCAGAATCTCGTAAGTGGTTGCATATTGTGTATGCAATACAAGGCTCAAAATCAGGCAAAGAACACAATAAATCATTGATTGATAGAGTCATTTGATCCTGCAAGTCTTCGGCAATGTCTGAAATTCTGAATTCTGAGTGGATGAAAGGGGACAAACACTATACCCCATGAGGACTATAAGCACTTCATCAAAGTATAGAAAGTAGATAGATCGGAACCTGTCTAATCACTTTAAACCCAGGTGAGTGGTCACATGGTCTACATCCAAACCTACACTGTTCAAAGACATCCACAAAAAAATCCTCACCTCTATCATAACTCACATGGCCTGGAAACTCCTTGGGTATGGATGGATGAAGCTATGGCAGCGTCTGGGGTGGCTAGATGCAGCTATGGAAGCCACTGGGGGTGCTAGATGAAGCTATGGAAGCCACTGGGGTGGCTAGATGCAGCAATGGAAGCCACTAGGGTGACTAGATGAAGCTATGGAAGCCACTGGGGTGGCTAGATGCAGCTATGGAAGCCACTGGGGGTGCTAGATGAAGCTATGGAAGCCACTGGGGGTGCTAGATGAAGCTATGGAAGCCACTGGGGTGGCTAGATGAAGCTATGGAAGCCACTGGGGGTGATAGATGAAGCTATGGAAGCCACTGGGGTGGCTAGATGCAGCAATGGAAGCCACTGGGGTGGCTAGATGAAGCTATGGAAGCCACTGGGGTGACTAGATGAAGCTATGGAAGCCACTGGGGTGGCTAGATGAAGCTATGGAAGCCACTGGGGTGACTAGATGAAGCTATGGAAGCCACTGGGGTGGCTAGATGAAGCTATGGAAGCCACTGGGGTGGCTAGATGCAGCAATGGAAGCCACTAGGGTGACTAGATGAAGCTATGGAAGCCACTGGGGTGACTAGATGCAGCGATGGAAGCCACTGGGGTGGCTAGATGAAGCTATGGAAGTCACTGGGGTGGCTAGATGCAGCGAAACTCATGGTTGTGTAAGTACAGAACCAATGCTCATCGTTGGTAAGACTCTCTTCGATCCTTCGTCTTGTGTGAATGGCTCCTCTGTGTGATCGGCAAAGGTTCTGCCAGCGGCCCTCTCTCTGTCCCCTGAATGGACAGCGCTAGGCCACATTTTTAAGGCACACTAACGTACCATAGCTGACCGACAAAGTCGATGTGGTAATTTACCAGGGAGAATGATGCTCCCTTTAAATCGCCTGAAGGGCAATAACTGACAGAGCCTTTAAGACTGGGGGCGCCTCCAAAATGGCATCCTATTTCCTATATAGTACACATAGGGCTCTGATCAAAAGTCGTGCACTATAAAGAGAATTGGGTGCCATTTGGGATGTAGCCCTAGACTACAGTTGAGATGAGCCCTTAAACTGGGTTTTCTTTCCCTCCATCATCTCTATATTCTCCCTCCATCCCTCCATCCCTCCATTTACACTTGAAAAGCGGCTCGTTGTCATCCTGAACCAAATATCAGCAAACAACAGGGAGGGGGGGACGACGACACAAGTTAACACGGCCCGCGCTTCACAGGCTTCAGATAGTCCACATAGATCCAGGAGAAAGGAAGACAAAGGAGGACAACAAAAACAACAAACAGAAAGGAGCTTCTTCACAGGCTTTTACACAAGGCCTAAACAGGACGGGGCATTTCTGGTCCACTGACAGGGTTTGCGGAGACATTTGGGGCACAAAACGAATCAAGCTGGGCAAGTCAGAGCAACGAAGGAGAAGGAAATTAGAAAGCGCAATAGAAGCTAGTGCCAGCCAACTAGGCTCTTCAATAGGGTCGACTTTCTACAGAGTTGGCCCATGCGCCTTATCATGACAACTGGGTGAGGAAGTTGGAGAGTTGGCGTCTGAAACTTTAGGTGCTCAATGAGCTCAAATCTTTACTGGCCGGGCGGGCATTCTTTCTCCACTCAAAGGAAGCACACCCTCTGGTACTGGAAAAACATCCATTCCTCAATCCTCACCTTACAGAGACAACTATCTCAATAAAACACTTTTAGAAGATAAATAACTGATAGCTGCATACAGTACACTTAGCTATTACATAAATCAATTACATAAACTTCCACATTCTTGGAGAGGAGCAGAGAAGAGAGGAGATTTCAAAGGCAGTTTTTTTTAAACACATCACCTCTGAGCTTTGATTCTTTGATTAGCCCACATAGAGCCAATTAGATGAAGCCGAGTTCCTGGTGGACTTCCGCCTGCCGCCAAACACTCATTGTGGGACGGAGGAGAGAAGAGAGGAGAGAGGAGCTGTGGGCGAGAGAACTTCACCATTAACAGGCTGGATTTAATAACCGGTTTCACCCTTCCTCTCTCCATCTCTCCATCACCACCACGCTCCTCTTTTCAAAACGGTCCTTTCTGAGTTAGAATAAAGGGATTTTACATAAAAGGCTCCCTGCCTCAGGCACTTTACTACATGGGCTGTAGAGAAGAAGGGGAGGGAAAAGAGAGAGAGAGAGAAGGAATGATAGATGACTTTGAGCTTCCTACGTTTGGTCTCCACTGGGTCCAACGATCTCAGAGGTATGGGACAAGGGGACGTGTGGGACGCAGTCGGAAACTAAACACTGTCCAACCTAATATCTAATATACACACGTACCAAACAAAACCAATATCAATCCCAACCTGAAAACTTCTACAAAAGCGTAACAAAAAGTAATGTGTAGGCTAGAGTTTGAAAGGACTTTGTCTAATGAACCCTATACTGTAGAAAATACATGATCAGTTTGACGAGGGTAGAAAACAGACATAAAGGACATTCACTGCTTCCTATCAGAATAATAAAGTAGGAAGATATGCCTTTAAGCCAAAGATACATTTCCATTTTAACCCCAAAATGGACAATCACGTTTTGAACTAGATTCAATTGTACAAGAAGCGAAGCATAGTACTCACCAGCTAGTCATCACTGGCACATGGTCCTGTGGCTACAGGGATGGGTTGAGAGGGCTGTTCTATCTTTTAGAAACCTATTTCAGAGAGAGAGAGAAAGAGAGAGAGAGAGAGAGAGAGAGAGAGAGAGAGAGAGCGAGAGAGAGAGAGAGGGAGAGAGAAGAGAAGAAAGGAGAGGAGAGGAGAGGAGAGAGAGAGAGAGAGAGATAGAAGAGAGGAGAGAAGAGAGAGAGAGAAGAGAGGAGAGAAGAGAGGAGAGGAGAGAGAGAGAGAAGAGAGGAGAGAGAGAGAGAAAGAAATAGAAGGGGGAGGGGTGAGTCTTTCAATTCACACTAGTCATTCGCCTCATTCCCACAAGTAGTGTGCAGTGCCACAAAGAACCACTCACACTCTTGTAAACAAACCGCCAAACCGTCAATGGTGGAGAGAGGGCGGACCTGGAATGGCATTTAAACTGGAGTTTATTAGGCTTTATGGGCTCTGGGGGGGCTGTGGGGGGCGGGGGGTGAGATGGAACTGGGAAAAGGTGGATCTCCACCCCAACTAAATCTCCCCAACAAGTCCATTACGGTTCAAATGTTAAACCACGCACTGTAGGCTATAATTTAAAGCCTAATTTACTGTAACTTAATTTAAAGACTTCATGAATATATATCTGCCCAAGATCTATACGCTCCAGACAGTTCAATCAAACTAACAGGTTAATATACTTTACAGTTACCATTTGGGCTTTAGGCTTCTGATCAGCAAATTGGATCATAATAGTGTTCTGCGGTTTCTACAGCAACCGCTGTGTTAGGCTTAGACACCCTAGACTCTGGACGTGTATCAGCGAATGCCACTAAGCCAGCACATACCATTTTTGAGAAAGTTCCCGTAACTAGTTCCCGTAACTAGTGCGGAGCCTTGACGATTGGAGATAAACTGCAGATTGATGCCTGCTTCTCTGCAAGTTCTGATTACTTAGTTCTAATATCCTTATTAGGGAGCAAACACAAAAACAGGTGGACCAATGCAAATAGGAATGTCTGGATGATTTGCTATGGACACAGACCCTGAATTTGGATCTAGGCAGCACCACTACAGACAGACAGTAGCAGGAATGTTATGGCTGCACAAAGCAAGCACCCACATCCTAGTGTCAACATGGCCTAATGCTCTCTCTCTCTTTCACCAAATCAAGAGGTCAGAGAATTCTCACAAATACAAAGAGTAACAGGGTTATAGCTTTAACATTGGTTATGTCTAAACTATTCTCTTCGGCCACTTTAAAAGGTTTCCTCTTCCTTGCTTTCCTTCTAACGCTCTTGCTCACTCTCTCAATTATGCACGCACACACAGACACACAGAGAGACAGACTGAGACAAACTCTTAGACAAACATGCACAGCATGTCTAGAAACAAATAAATATTTGTGAGATTGACTAGAATGCTAATGGTAAACTGTTAAGAGAAGTGTGCTGATTCACCTCGTTCTTATTCCCACCTCCCACCTCTGAAACAACGGCTCACAGCGGGACAGGACATCCAACCATTCATCCAGAACCAGAGTGATGGAGAGGAGTGGCTGTGGTGGGATGCCACTTAAAATCCCAATTAAAATCACAGCATGCTAAACAAGTGGTGTAAATCACAGCACCAGAGGCTCCACTTTGGTCTTAATTGGAGCCATTTCCATGTTCTGTCCCCTGGTGGGAGCCAGGTGCCACTGTACCCTGCACGATTACAATGCTCACACACTGTAACACGGTGTAGCAGGAATGCACTAGACTCAATGGGGAATCAAGGCAATGTGAATGAAATGCTTATTTAGTGGTTGTAAAGGAGCACAGCACGATGATGAACGATCTGACAAGTTGTAGGTTGGATTTTCCTCATCGTCTTTATTAAAATGGTCTGGGACTCATAGACAAACGTAACTCATGGTCTTAATAGAGAAGACATTTTACTCACAGCCATCCGGACTGCCCTCAGACTTGACTTCTTTACTTGGACAGGGAGCCGGTGCATCAAGATTATATCAAGGTTAATGGATATGAAAGTCTGAGGAAAGTACCGGCATACGTCAGACCAATTCATTTGACCTCTTCACTGCTGAGTCAGTCTGACTGACTCAAGGCATTATCAATCCACACACATTCCATTAGGCCTCCTCAGATCTGCCTCGAACACCATCCAACAGCACCACGGCCCCATCGGTACCCACAGCCTCCCAAACTGATGAAGGAGGAGAGGTGCGGCAGTCAGTGCAGGACTTAATTAAGATTAGAGGAGGACAGAGACAGAGCTGCAGTTAGCCTGCCTGGGCTGTGCCAGCTGGGCACAGGGTTTAAAAGTTTTAGAGTTCTCCCTGAATACCTGCCTGGAGGTCACAGTCTCTTTAGAGAAGCTGGAGAGCGGGAAAGATAGATAGATGGATGGCTGGAGGGTGGGAGTGAAGGAAATAGGGAAGGAGGAAGAGAGAAATAAAAATAGAGGAAGAGAGAGAGAGAGCAGAGATAGAGAAAGAGAGAGAGAGCAGAGAAGGAGAAAGAGAGAGATAGTAGAGAGGGAGAAAGAGAGAGAAAGAGCAGAGGGAGAAAGAGAGAGAGAACAGAGAGGGAGAAACAGAGAGAGAGCAGAGAGGGAGAAAGAGAGAGAGAGCAGAGAGGGAGAAAGAGAGAGAGAGCAGAGAAAGAGAAAGAGAGAGAGAGCAGAGGGAGAAAGAGAGAGAGCAGAGAGGGAGAAAGAGAGAGAGAGCAGAGAGGGAGAACGAGAGAGAAAGAGCAGAGGGAGAAAGAGAGAGAGAGCAGAGAGGGAGAAAGAGAGAGAGAGCAGAGAGGGAGAAAGAGAGAGAGAGCAGAGAGGGAGAAAGAGAGAGAGAGAGCAGAGAGGGAGAAAGAGAGAGAGAGCAGAGAGGGAGAAAGAGAGAGAGAGCAGAGAGGGAGAAAGAGAGAGAGAGCAGAGAGGGAGAACGAGAGAGGGAGAAAGTGCAAAGCTAAATTCAGGGAGCTAGGATAGAGAGAGAGAGTGTGCCAAAAAAAAGTGACAGCGTAAAATAGAGGGATAGTAATTAGGAAGTAGATAATAAGACTGGTCCGGAAGGCTGAGAGCTGGGAGCTCAGAACGATGTGAGATGAGATGAGATGAGATGACCGCATCAGAGGGCCACGCTCAATAAATCCATTAACACACAGAGAGACGCTGCTTTAAAAAGGTCAGCCTGACAGAGCTAGACAGCATCTGCGTCCCAAATGACACCCTAGTCCCTACATAGTGAATTTGAATTGGGACGCAGCTAGCGTCTTAGCTTCCACACCTGAAACCATGGTATCACGCTGACAGGGGAAGATCTGCATTACCCTATTCTTCTATTCTCCCTCCGTGGTCTGTCCCTATAAAACGGGGTCCTATATCTCAGACAGTCGCCTGCCTGTGTTGGCAGAGGAACGTAGTTTCCAGCCCAGTTTCAGATGTCTCTAGCCCTTCATCAAAGCCCTTGACAGCAGTGTGCTCTAGCTAGTTAACCACCACTGAAACCAACGGTCACATCTTGACAGAACCATGGAAATGAGGGCTCTCTATCTTTCTCTTTTCCCCCTCTCCCTTTCTCTCTCGCTCTGTCTCCTTCTCTCTTGAGCTCACAGGCGCTAAAAGATAGGAGCTCAATTATAAACTTGTGTAAACTTGTGTAACCACAGTCACTAGTGAATGAGTGTGTGAGAGAGCGTTGACAACAAGTCTGAGCTTGTGGATACAGAGAGAGCCGTGTTCAGACTGGCTAAGTAAAACCCCCTAGGGCCTTGTGTGTTTCTGTTTCTCCACTTGAGTGTGTGTTACTGGGCTGGAGACTGGAGCACACACACACAGGAGACTGAAGTGGCACTCTGTAGTAATTAAATAGCGAAGCCATTAGAGCACCCTGAGGTATTAGCATCAGCCATGACAGCCTCAGTCTGCAGCTACACACACACAGCCAGCTCTAAAAGCCAACCAGCCAATCCACAACTGCTTCCAGATAAACAAAATCAAATTCATTCCAATGTCTCCTATCTGGATCATCACAGACACTTGGATTATACAGTAGGATTAAAGCTTTACTTTTTTTTAAAGTTGGGAGAAAAGCACTACTACTTTCCTGTGAAAGGCCAATCCTTGAGGTAATGAAGGTAAGAGTCTCTCAGACAGACAGTGTCTCTCAAACAGACAGAGTCTCTCAGACAGACAGAGTCTCTCAGACACATAGTCTCTCAGACACAGTCTCCCAGACACACAGTGTCTCAGACAGACAGAGTCTCTCAGACACATAGTCTCTCAGACACATAGTCTCTCAGACACATAGTCTCTCAGACACACAGAGTCTCTCAGACAAACAGTGTCTCTCAGACAGACAGAGTCTCTCAGACACATAGTCTCTCAGACACATAGTCTCTCAGACACAAAGTCTCTCAGACACACAGAGTCTCTCAGACAAACAGTGTCTCAGACAGACAGAGTCTCTCAGACACATAGTCTCTCAGACACATAGTCTCTCAGACACACAGAGTCTCTCAGACAAACAGTGTCTCTCAGACAGACATAGTCTCTCAGACACACAGTCTCTCAGACACACAGAGTCTCTCAGACAGACAATGGAGAGTTGATACACCAATGGACTTGGGGTCAGGGTAACCTTGACACAGATCAAACCCCACAAACTGACAGAATTTTTTATTTCGATTTGTTTTATTTCACCTTTATTTAACCAGGTAGGCTAGTTGAGAACAAGTTCTCATTTACAACTGCGACCTGGCCAAGATAAGGCAAAGCAGTGCGACACAAGCAACAACACAGAGTTAAACATGGAATAAACAAACATACAGTCAATAATACAATAGAGAACGTCTATATACAGTGTGTGCAAATGAGGTAGGATAAGGGGAGGGCGAGGCAATAAATAGGCCATAGTGGCGAAATTATTACAGTATGGCAAATTAAACACTGGGGTGATAGATGTGCAGAAGATGAGTGTGCAAGTAGCGATACTGGGTTGCAAAGGAGCTAAATAAATAAAATAAATCACATAGAAATCACATATGTTATGTAGTAATTCAATCTCCATTATGATTTTTCCATCTGTCTATCCATTTTACCATCTCCTCTCTGCCCCTCATAGCTGAAACCCCCTAACAAGAGAGGCTTCCAATACCTAATACCAACATTTATTTTTCCATTCCCGCAGGCTTCCAACAGACCTGAATCAGGCACACAACTCTGACATAGAAACATGTTTGATATGCTGCAGACCCAGTATAGCATCAGAATGTTTCATGTTTGCAATTTTTCTCCCAGCTAGTTACTCCAGGCTGCATTGTCTGAGGCATGCAGGGAACTGAGGCGAGGCCCAGAACAAAACAGTGCCTCTGGGATAAAGAAGAGGCACGATGCAGTGCGGAGGTGGGACATTGATCCAGGAGAGACCACCTGGAGGGGGGAACCAGGCACCACTCCAGTCAGCCCTGTTCTGTTCTCCCTACCACTGCTGGCCTGGAAACAGCCATAGCTGGAGTGGAGGGGGAGCGTCACTAATTATGACCCCGACTGGGGGTGTAATAAGGCCCCAGTGCCTGGGAGAGAGAGTGGGTGGAAAGGAGAAGAGGACGCAGTGCGGCACACAGTACCTCACTATAGGGGAATTCAGAACAGATGAAACACATCTCGTAGTGGAAGCCGAGTCTGCAGATAACTTGCAATGAATATGCAAAGCTAGGGCTGTGACGGTCATGGAATTTTGGATGACGGTTATTTGTCAGCCAATTGACCGCGGTCACTGTTATAATTATTTGAATAGCAAATTCTTTTTTTTATATACCCTACCGTTCAAAAGTTTGGGGTCACTTAGAAAGTTCCTTGTTTTTTAAAGAAAAGCACATTTTTTTGTCCGTTAAAATAACATCAAATTGATCAGAAATACAGTGTTGACATTGTTAATGTTGTAAATGACTATTGTAGCTGGAAACTGAAAGCTGATTTTTAATGGAATATCTACATAGGCATACAGAGGCCCATTATCAGCAACCATCACTCCTGTTTTCCAATGGACCATTGTGTTAGCTAATCCAAGTTTATAATTTTGAAAGGCTAATTGACCATTAGAAAACCCTTTTGCAATTATGTTAGCACAGCTGAAAACTGCTATTCTGATTAAAGAAGCAATAAAACTGGCCTTCTTTAGTCTAGTTGAGTATCTGGAGCATCAGCATTTGTGGGTTCGATTGCTTTTTATTTAAACTGAACACTACAACAAAATAACAAAGAGAATAACCGAAACTGAAACAGTCCTGTCAGGTGCAGAAAACACTAAACAGAAAATAACTACCCACAAAACACATGTGGGAAAAAGCTACCTAAGTATGGTTCCCAATCAGAGACAATGATAGTCAGCTGTCCCTGATTGAGAAACATACCCGGCCAAAACAAAGAAATACAAAACAAAGAAAAAGGAACATAGAGTGCCCACCCAAACCACACCAAACCAAAATAGAGACATAAAAAGCTCTAAGGTCAGGGCGTGACATACCCGCAAAACACCAGTCTCAACGTCAACAGTGAAGAGGCGACTCGGGGATGCTGGCCTTCTAGGCAGAGTTGCAAAGAAAAAGCCATATCTCAGACTGGCCAATAAAAATAAAAGATTAAGATGGGCAAAAGAACACAGATACTGGACAGAGGAACTCCCGGAGTCGCCTCTTCACTGTTGACATTGAGACTGGTGTTTTGAGGGTACTATTTAATGAAGCTGCCAGTTGAGGACTTGTGAGGCGTCTGTTTAGCCCTATGCAGACCTAAGACAGTTGTGCTAACTGACAGACCAAGAAGAAAGCATGTCACTCAGTTGACTTCAGATTGGCTACATAAGCCTAAGACGAAGTTCTCTCCATGCACAGAACATGGTGCTGACCTGACCCAACATCCATTTTGGCCACAGTTTGATCTGGTCTGTTTGACGTGACCTCTCACCATTAATGTGTTAGGAGCTCAATCCATGCCATGCCACACACTGACCCCTAAGCTATCTGATGTCTGATGTGCTTATTGCCCTCCCATATTCATAAAGCATCTCAGAGTAGGAGTGTTGATCTAGGATCAGTGTTGCCTTTTAGATTATAATGAATGTGATTATATTGACAGGGGGGACCTGGTCCTAGATCAGCAGTCCTATGAATACGGTCTTAGGCCTCCCTATCGCAGTAGTAGTCCCTCTGCCACTCAGTCATGCCGCTCAGTTGTCTTAAAGACTCATCTGCTTTTGTAGCTGACAGCCAGAAAAGGAGGGAAAATGGGAAGAAGTGAGGCAAAGTTTTATAACATAAAAGGCTTCAAGGAGGCTTCAGTTGGACTCGGCCTGGGCTCAGACGTGAAGGACTGTCTGACTCTGTTTAATAAAAACAAAGCACTCTGGGTAAACTCCACTGGGAAATAGCGAGGGAGGACTTATGTGGCTCAAACAGAGACAAACAGTAGGACAGACCAACAGAGAAGAAATCACACTGATGGGGTGGGACTCAATTCCTTTTCATTTCACAAGCTAGAATTTAAGACTATTCATTATTAACTTGAGGACCATCAAACCATGCAATGCCTTGTGCCATTGCCTTCACCAGTGGACTGCATAGAACATGAAAACACAGGCATTTCAGAAGAGCTTCACCTATCTCTGAATGACTGAAGGAAAAACAAGAGGAATGATTGAATAATGTGATGTTTACTGCCAGAGACTCATCAGTCATACTGTACATGCCTATGCTTAACAACTCTTTAAATTAAAGCACTTAGCAATTAACATTGAATAACCGAGCCAAGAGACAGGTTCAAATGATATGCGACATACTAAAAGAGGCCGTTAATTTAGGTTCAAAGAGATCGTATCCTAAGAAGGAAATAAATAGACAAAGAGCCTGAAAAGTATGTGTGTGTGTGTGTGTGTGTGTGTGTGTGTGTGTGTGTGTGGGTGTGTGTCCGGACATGTGTCTCTGTTCGTGTGTGTGTCCAATTGTCTCAGGCTTTAAAACATTGATAATGGCTGCAGTATAAAATCTCAAACAATATGTCATACTTGGAGACAACTTTATTAGCTTCTCTCCTGATAACAACACTTACTGACTTGACTTGTCCCCTGTGGAGCATAAAACTGACAACACAGAGGGGAAGGTAATATAATAGACCCACACATACATACTATCTGTCTACAACTAAATCATATCATCCCACTGTCTGTTTAAAGACCACAGATGATCAAACACAGACCAGATTAAACTCCCACCACCCTTCGCATGTCCCAAATGGCTCCCTATTTTTAAATATAACTAGGCAAGTAAGTTAAGAACAAACTGTTATTTACAATGACCGCTTACCGGGGAACAGTGGGTTAACTGCCTTGTTCAGGTGCAGATTGGCAGATTTTTACCTTGTCAGCTTGGGGATTCAATCCAGCAACCTTGCGTTTACTGGCCCAACACTCTAACCACTAGGCTACGTGCCACCCCTATTCCCTATATACAGCACTGCTTTTGACCAGGGCCCATATGGTCCATTATATATAGTGCACTATAGGGAATCAGACGCCATTTGGGATCCACCCCTGCTCCAAGCTGCACTTATTGCAATTAATGATGAACCCCATTTAAGTGACTTTCTAAAAACAATAGGCACTACTCCTCTAAAGCATATCCTCTGTCTATGCTGCCCTTCTGGAGTACTGTGTGAGCCTCATAAACTATGTGAAACACTTCAATAATACCATTGAATTGAAGCCACTGAATAAAGCGCCAATCCAATAAGTAAATACCGTCAGAGAGAGACAAATACTCAAAGGCAAAAGGGTGCGTCCTCAGTGCTACACTTTCTTCCCCAATAGACATGACTGCAATTAATGCCATAGTATAAATCCCTTAGCTTAGAGGGAAAACAGTCAGGATGTGTCCTAAATGGGACACTACACTACTACTACACTACACTATATAGGGGACAGGGTTCCAAATGGGACACACCCTTTTGAGACAAACCCTCAGTCTAAATGGAACACAGTTAAAGTAAGACCATGTGGATCAGGAGGATGTAACAAATCACCATGGGACATTCCTTATTAATTACTGCTGTTGGCGAGGATATTCAATAAAACATCAAAAAAATGACCATGCATCAAATAGCACACCATTCGATTAGAAGCACATTTCTATAATAAAAAAATATATGATCATTGAGCTGTTCAACAGAGCTTATGACATCCACAAGACTGAGTGACACCATCGTTTTTCATCAAGGCAAGGTTTGAACGCAATCTTTTCCCCCTATGACAAGTTTTCACTTCACCTGGATTCCAAAGTAGTTGCATCAGGTGTGTAGATCACTGCACACGCCCACCAAAAGTGAATCAACTTCTGGCAGAGGAAGAGAGAGATAGAGGGAAATGGGGACAAGGAAGAGAAGGAGGATAGAAGAGGAGGATGACACAGAAGAGTGGGATCCTTTAGTCAATGTGAGAGTGTCCTGGCAGGTTTCTGTTGCAGTGTCTCTGAGGGCTGAGCAGAGACACTAGATCACTGATGTTGGCACCACCACTCAAGCACGCACGTCACACACACATCACACACACGTCACACGCAGGTTGCAGGCACGCACCCACGTCACACAAGCAGACAAGCGTGGACGCACGGACGCACAAACACATCCCCACAACAGCTGCTGTGTCTCAGTGTCTCCCTCCACAGGGTGGGACAGCATGAGACTCACACAGGAATGTGTGTGTGTGTGTGTGTGTGTGTGTGTGTGTGTGTGTGTGTGTGTGTGTGTGTGTGTGTGTACTGAGTGTTCAAAACATTAGGAACACCTGCTCTTTCAAAGACATAGACGGACCAAGTGAATCCAGGTGAAAGCTGTGATTCCTTATTTATGTCACTTGATAAATCCACTTCAATCAGTGTAGATGAAGGGGAGGAGACAGGTTAGAGAAGGATTTCTAAGCACTGAGACAATTGAAACAAAAGATTTAAGTGCCTTTGTACGGGGCCTGGTAGTAGGTGCCAGGCGCACCGGTTTGAGTGTGTCAAGAATTGCAAAGCTGGGTGTTTCGGCGTATGCTGTCAATGTCTCAATTGAGACCTCACAGGCCCAACACTTGGGGGAAGGAGAGCTAACTGGCACGGAGAACAAATGCAGAGTTTAGACTGCCATACATAAATCTACATCAGCCCAGGAGGAGATCCAATGACATACAATGGTTGACTATCTTCTCAGTGGGGTTGGGGAGTATCTTCAGGACACCCTCTCCACCATGCCCACCACAGTAGGTTTGATCTCAACATCAAACCCTGAGATCGCAGCAGGAGAAGCTGGGTTAAATTGGTCCACCTTTCTGTGGAAGACAGACAGAATAAACTACAGCCTTTAGCTATGATGATGCCAATGAATTAACCAGGAACCGCTTTGGCCATTCTGCTCTGTGAACCTGTTCTAGAGGAGAGGATCACATCACTCATTATAATGGAAACTTCATGCTTACAATTTTATTTATATTTTGTATTTTTTTATGTATGTATTTATTTATTTGTTATTTATTTTCTTTAAATTTGTTAGACTTTTTTTTTTCATGCTTACAATACATACTGTACACATGAACTGTGTGAGAGTGATGAAGAAATGTTGTAAGTAATAGGAAAAGAACGGGAGCGAGATAGATAATCAAACAGTTAGAGTGCCCACATCTCTGACTTGGTACCGACGTCACAATTTTAAAAAATAATTTATTACAAAAAAAACACAAGGAAGGGGTAACATTAAAATATTAGAACATGAAGGACAAACAATACAGCATCAAGACACTATCAAACATGTATCAGTCTTTCCGCAGCAGAGCCATCCTTATGTGTGAGGGTGCGTGTGCATGATAGTGATATAAAATATATGTCATAGTTTCCTTTTTCATGATCGTAACCTTGTTAAACCCGAACCCTCCAAGATCCCCCCATAGTTCCCCAATAGCTGTCCCTCAACCATTTGAGACCCCTCCCACAGCTCCCCCCCCCCCCCGAAGAAAAAAACAACAACAATGAATTCCATTCCCCACCCCCAAGAACCCCCCAATCCAATGTACCAACAACCAAGAGAATGAACTAAAGAGAAAAAAGAAAAGGACAGAAGAAAACAGCAAACATCAATGCAAAATATATTTTTTAGACAAATATAACAAATATATTGTTTAAATAAAGGACATCAAGGACAACTAAAATCATAACAGCAATGCCAACTGTATATGTTTGTGTGCATTTCTGGCACTATTACATGTATGTGTGTGTTCTTGTATGTGTTTATTTGAATGAGAGTGTGTATATATGCATGTGTACAAACACCTGCAAGGCATCAGCCTCAGGCAAACCGGCATTAGTTGTAAAAACACTGCCACTTAGTGCCATTCAAATGTACTTTTCTTGTTTTATTTTGACTTTTTTCCCCCCTCTATCTTTTGACCATCATTCTCTCTCTCACACAGCAACTCCACTCCCACTTGTCTCTAATTCCACATCCCAACCCTCAGCATCCCTCAGCCCATCCCATCTATCTCTGCTGGCCACCCACTTCGTGTTTCTACGCAACACATATCTTTCAACTATGCTATGATGTTTAACGTACAATTTCAATCTATCTAATCGAATAGAATCTTCAGACTGCGTGTTGAAGATAAATACTTTTACTAAAAGTATTAGTATATTAGTAATTGACTGACCGGGTCTCTCCATATCTCCTAACAATACTATTTCTAGGGTCAATTTTAGATCAATGCTATGCATTTTCAGCCATTCCTGAATCTGAGACCAGAAACAGGCAATACCAAAATAAATGGTCTATTGATTCTGTATCCTCACAACAAAATCTGCAGAGCTTCAATGACGCCTCTATTGTAAATCTTTCAAAAGGACACAAGGCCATTACACAGTTATTTGAATTGCCTGCCTTGCTCTACCTATTTGATATAGATATAGCACCTCTCAAAGGAGGCAGAGAAAAAAGCTTAACAGCGTAAGACCTACAAAAACTGTCTGTCTGAGTCTTTAACACCCACCTGTTTTACATCTTGTTTACTCCTCTCACAGCAGAAACAGAAGCAGACTCTGTCATTGTCCAAAGCTTAATGAGGCAAAGTCAAAGAGCGGGCTGCCACCATCACCACTGCTTTATAAACTGTTGAGGGTAGCCGGGTGGCTGGGCTCTATGCCAGCAGAGGCACAGCAGGGCGCATCATTGTGTGTGTGTGTGTGTGTGTGTGGGGGGGGGGGGGGGGGGGGGGGGTTGAATCAGAAACTACTATGCATTCCCATGGGAATTATACATGTAATGACTGTAATGACTGACTGTTACAGTGGAGTAACCTGACTTACTGCCAAGACACAGTGTGGTAACCTGACTTACTGCCTTGACACAGTGGAGTAACCTGACTTACTGCCTTGGCACAGTGTGGTAACCTGGCTTACTGCCTTGACACAGTGTGTTAACCTGGTTTACTGCCTTGATACAGCGTGTTAACCTGGTTTACTGCCTTGACACAGTGGGGTAACCTGACTTACTGCCTTGACACAGTGTGTTAACCTGGTTTACTGCCTTGACACAGTGTGTTAACCTGGTTTACTGCCTTGAAATAGTGTGGTAACCTGGCTTACTGCCTTGATACAGTGTGGTAACCTGACTTACTGCCTTGAAATAGTGTGGTAACCTGGTTTACTGCCTTGACACAGTGTGTTAACCTGGCTTACTGCCTTGATACAGTGTGGTAACCTGACTTACTGCCTTGATACAGTGTGGTAACCTGACTTACTGCCTTGATACAGTGTGTTAACCTGGCTTACTGCCTTGATACAGTGGGGTAACCTGACTTACTGCCTTGACACAGTGTGGTAACCTGGTTTACTGCTTTGACACAGTGGGGTAACCTGACTTACTGCCTTGATACAGTGTGGTAACCTGACTTACTGCCTTGATACAGTGTGGTAACCTGACTTACTGCCTTGATACAGTGTGGTAACCTGACTTACTGCCTTGATACAGTGTGGTAACCTGGCTTCAGCCCCACAGTAACTGTCATCCAAACCTCTTCTATGTCTCTCTTTCCCAGAGGACATCATAACTCACTTACAACACGTTGCTGAAATGAGAGAGCAGTGCAGCTGAAAAAGACATACACCAGTGTTGAAATAGTGTAATTACAAGTCCTACCTTTGTCCATCTGCTACCTACCCATCAAACTATCAATCTCTCTATCATTGCACCATCCATCATCCATCCATCCCCCAACACACACACACTACATACGCTCACACACACACATATGCATATTGATGCCACACACACAAACACACTCACACATTGACACACTTTCACATTCGCTGCTGTTACTGTTTATTATATATCCTGATTACCTAGTCACTATTACCCCTACTCACACGTACATACTGTATTACCTCAATTACCTCAACTACCTCCTAGCCCTGCACATTGACTCGGTGCTTCTTGTGTATAGCCTCGTTATTGTTATTATTGTGTTACTATTTCCTTTTTTATTTAGCACATATTTGTCTTACTTTTTAACTCTGCGTTGTTGTGAATGGGCTCGTAAGTAAGCATTTCACTGTTCAGTCTACACCTGTTGTATTCGGCTCATGTGACCAATACGATTTGATTTGATTTGATTTACAACATGAACAGACACCTAGAACATCCCAACAAGTTATCACGGTTCGACATGGTTTGACTTCAGTAGTCAACATTTGTTTGGGGGGGGGGACGTCAAATTTCGACGGTTAGGGTTTAGGGATTCATTCTGAATGCTTATGGTAAGGGTTAAGGTTTGGGATAGGGTTAAAACAAAATAACAAATCAACGAGTGCCTAGCACTGGGATTGAACACACAACCCTCAGGCAGGACTTTTGCCACATTGAGCTGAGCAGATAGACAAGGCTGTCGAGACAAAATGTCAGTCATCATGCAGTCTTCAAGGCCATGCTAGACACACACACACACACACACACACACACACACACACACACACACACACACACACACACACACACACACGTACGTACATACACACATGCTAGACAGACAGGGACAGACTAGATACATGCATGGGCTGATGCTGGTCTGGTGTGTTAACTAAACACACACAGGGGAGCACTGATGTCTGTCTGAACAAACTCAGATGTCTTGTCTGTTCTTATACCAACATGCCCATCAAAGATTCAGGCCAAGGGTTTGAAAATAAGACATAAATGAATTTGTTTTGGCACACATTCAGTATATCACAAAAGTGAGTACACCCCTCACTTTTTTGTAAATATTTGAGTATATCTTTTCATGTGACAACACTGAAGAAATTACACTTTGCTACAATGTAAAGTAGTGAGTGTACAGCTTGTATAACAGTGTAAATTTGCTGTCCCCTCAAAGTAATTCAACACACAGCCATTAATGTCTAAACACACCTCCAAGACGACCACTGCCTTGCTAAAGAAGCTGAGGGTAAAGGTGATGGACTGGCCAAGCATGTCTCCAGACCTAAACCCTATTGAGCATCTGTGGGGCATCCTCAAACGGAAGGTGGAGGAGTGCAAGGTCTCTAACATCTACCAGCTCCGTGATGTCGTCATGGAGGAGTGGAAGAGGACTCCAGAGGCAACCTGTGAAGCTCTGGTGCTGAGTTATTTTTAGGGGACAGCAAATGTACACTGTTATACAAGCTGTACACTCACTACTTTACATTGTAGCAAAGTGTCATTTCTTCAGTGTTGTCACATGAAAAGATAAAGATCCACCAGGTCTGTCCAGGAGGCAATTTCTGCTGCAATGTTTTTGACAAGTTTGCAAACTTGTCAAATACCGGCCAGCATGTCCCCCTCATCTAGCCCAACCCACCTCCACGTGTCCTCTCTCTGCTCCCCTTAAATTAAACCTCTAACCCTGTAAACACCCTCCACTTGGGAAGCCTTCAATGGGGCCCTTGTCCAAGCCAAGGCATTGGACTCAGTTGTGAGGAGGGGAGGCCTGGCAGCAGACATATTTACTTTGAGACATAAAACATTTAGCCCAGCCTGACTTACACTCTGTTGGGAGGGAGTGTTGTGCTTCCCTTCCAGGGTCAGGCAGGTCTGTCTGTCTGTCTGTCTGTCTGTCTGTCTGTCTGTCTGTCTGTCTGTCTGTCGCTCGTCACCCCAGTCTCCCCCAGTCTCCTCCAGTCTCCCCCAGTCTGCCCCAGTCTCCCCCAGTCTGCTCCAGGCCACAGGGTAGGAGGGGAGAGAAGCCAGGTGTGAAGGTCATCCAAAGATGGAGGCCTTTCTCCTATGACCATGATGCTTAACCAAACACATACACACACCAGCCCAACAGGTGCTCTTTTCTCCAGGGATAAAGGAGAGGGAGCATTGGAGGGGAGGATGAGGGAGAGAAATATAGAGGAAACCTTTCCCAAAGTAAAGGCCCTCAAAGGGATTTAAATGTTCCTGGAATCCCAGCCTGGTTGGCCACAGTCAGAACATGAAAGGAAAGCAGGTCCCACTATCACCGCTTTGAGGTTTCCCTTCACATTAACATGGAGCTGAGGTCAGGCTAATCCATGTGTGACAGTTTTTCTCAGTCGCTTTGGTGCATTTCTTAGATCAAAAGTGCAATTCTTGATACTACTTGTACAAATTCCAAATCATCTAGTCACTTGTGCACATCATTAAAGCAATTTCTTATTCCTTTGAACAAATTGCAGTTGATAATGTACAAGTGTCAGCTTTTTTCCACATTATCAATTGCTCATGTCATGTTGATCAAAATATAGTAAATGGTTCTCTGTTGAATAGTCTTTCCCCTCAAAACATCTAGGCATTAGTTCCTTGCATAAGCCATTACATGCAAAATTGTTGAACTATTTGTCATAAACTGTCAAGCATAGTTTTATACATTTCTATTAGACCTTTTGTACAAAAACGTGAATGGATGAATTGTGCAGGTGAAATTGACCCTCACTCATGAAGGAATGTAAAGTGTTAGTTCAACCAACAATCAACCAGTTGTCTAAATTGCTCAAAGGTGCATCTCATGAAGAATCAATTGGCAAGCATATATAGACAGACCACAACACAGAGTTGCAATTTTCCAATAATGGATGGACCAGGAAACGAACAGGGTCAACAGCAAGAGGAGGAAGAAGAGGAGCAAGGATGCGTGGTGGAAGGCAAAACAGAGGAAGAGGCAGAAGAGGACATAGGCGCATATCTGATGACATAAGGGCCACTATTGTAGACCATGTTGTCAATCATGGCCTTACAATGGCTGAGGCGGGTCGAAGGGTGCAGCCGAATATTGGGAGATCAACCGTGTCCTCAATTGTTCAAACGTTTCGAAGAGAGAACAGGTATGTCCACCAATGTACAGTGCACTGTTACTGTATATAAGCAGTATACTGTATACTTCCTACATGCTTCATATTACAGTAGTCCACTTGTATTTCACAGCATACAGAAATATACTCTATACAGATACATACTGCACCTTACATGCACCCACCTGTATGTTTTACAGTAAAATGTGTGTTCGCATAGTTTTTGTCTATGTGAAAGTGTGTGATTTTTTTCTCACATAGGACTGCAAGATTACCTCAAACAGGTGGCAGAGGACGCCTTTTCACACCTCAACAGGAGGAGGCTATTTGCACCATGGTCCGAGCAAACAATGCCATGAGATTCAGGGAAATACAAAGGACCATTATAGAAGGAGGCCTTTGAAAACATCCATACGGTTAGCATCTCAACTATCGACAGGGTGCTACATAGAAACCAGATGAGTATGAAACAGCTGTACCGTGTACCATTCCAAAGGAATGAGGACAGAGTTAAAGAGCTACGGTACCAATATGTACAGGTAAAACATATATCTATGTAACTACTTTACAGTAACATTTTATAGTTTCCATTGCTGTGGAAGGAACATGTGTAACGGATGTGAAACGGCTAGCTTAGTTAGCGGTGCGCGCTAAATAGCGTTTCAATCGGTGATGTCACTTTCTCTGAGACCTTGAAGTAGTAGTTCCCCTTGCTCTGCAAGGGCCGCGGCTTTTGTGGAGCGATGGGTAACGATGCTACTGTTACACATGCAATATATGTACATTTTATGTCACTCTTCCTTACCAAAACAAATTCAACTGTGTGTTCTGGGATATAGCGTATAATGGAGTTGGAATCAAGTGAACCCTCTCACAACTTTGTATACGTGGATGAGGCTGGCTTCAACCTGACCGAATGCAGAAGGCGGGGTCGGAATATCATCGGTCACAGCTACTGTGGATTTGCCAGGCCAACGGGGAGGAAATATCACCATGTGTGCTGCTATTTCGGAGCATGGTGTCTTAACCCATAGGGCCATACAACACCCAGCATCTACTCAACTTTTTAGAGACTCTCTACAGGGCTCTCATCCCTGATGATGAGAGGGGTCAGTTTAGAGAGGATTTGCCAAAGTATGTGGTCATTTGTGATAATGTGAGTTTCCATCGATCAAACATCATAAGGCAATGGTTTGTGACCCACCCGAGGATGCTCATAGAATTCCTCCCACCTTATTCACCATTCCTTAACCCAATTGAGGAGTTATTTTCAGCATGGAGGTGGAAGGTGTACGATCGTCAGCCACACACACAGATGACCCTGCTGGCTGCAATGGATGCAGCATGTGAGGACATCACAGTAGACGCCTGCAGAGGATGGATAAGGCATTCCAAAAGATTCTTTCCACGCATTGGAAGGGAAAATATCCGGTGTGATGTGGATGAGAGTATGTGGGCCGACAGACAGGAACTTCTGGATGTGTAGAGACAGCACAACAGTGCTGCGGGCAAAGTTGTGCCTTAGGGGTGGTTTCCTGTGTTTCCTGTGTTTCTTTCTTTTCTCTTGTGCCCCAGTCTCTTTCAATCAATAACCCACATACAGTAATATGTAAATAGTACTGTTGAAATTGATATATGCCATAGAAGTGCAGCCTTGTCCATTTTCAATACAGTAACTGTCATCCAAACTGTAGCCTAAGTTTACATCAGGTAATACTGTCAAAGTACACAGTTACATTGACAACATGCCTAAACATTTTGATGTTCGTGAACAATGACTCAATGACTTATCATTCTGATGACAATGACATGATCATTGGCATGAATATTTACTTTTGAGAGATATACTAAGGATTTTTAGTGACTGACTAGCTTTAGAAACATATCTATTGTATTTTGCAGTTTGTACATATTGTTCTGAGAAATGCACTTATTATTTTGCACATGTTAAGGATGATGTGAAAAATGCACCAAAGCGACTGAGAAAAACTGTTAAAGGATTAGCTATAGGAGATGTATAGGGGATCCTGGTTAATGGTTTCTCCCATTAATATTATGGTTGTGTCCCAAATGGCACCTATATAGTTCACTACTTTTGACAAGGGCCCATAGGAAATAGGGTGCCATTTGGGAAAGGCTATGATTATGGAAAGGCACGTACAGTATGAACACTGACATTATTCCAACACCTCGGAGCTAAATATCCCAGGTAGATATTGACAGTACTGTGCAGTGTTCCTGGAATCATATGAGGAAACAGTGACTGGAAACAGGGGTTGGTCCTTATCTGTGTCATGCAGGCGTCTTGCCTGCAGTCTTTTATCAGAGTCGTTTGCCTCATTAATGGGTTGCACGCTAACCATGGCACCATGCCGTACTGCACCACATCTCAGAGTTGACTGGCCCTCGTGTCATCTGAAAACGCTAACACCTCTTTGATGTCTCGGGATGGAAAAATGAAAAGAGGGGAGAGGATGGGGCTGGGTGGGTATCGTAATCAACGACATGGCTAGGAGGAAATAATGGGAAAGGTTTGTCCAAGACACCACAGAGATGAATATTTCTTTCCAGTATTGTACAGATTCAGGGTGGCTCGAAATTGGCCATAAACAAGTGGGTTGTAGCTATGAGAAAGATAATTTATCAAGTTGGTTATAAACAAAGTGTTTGGTTACTAAACTTTGAGTCCCACTGTAGGAAGTAGTGGAGGCTATAGAAACATGACTAGGATGGCATTGTATTTCTTGCGGGCTGGTTCTGACTGGACACACACACATACACACACACCCTGGACATTAATCACTGTCAACCCTCTCCTCTGTTTAAATATGTCTGGGAGGAACATCAGTGCCCCCGCACAAAACTACTGATTGCCATAGAAACAAGCGCCAAACTGACGCAAAACAAGCCAGTGACAAGGAGAGAAGTGGTTTGGTTTAGCTCACAAAGTATTTCTGCATTTAAAGGCGCAATATGCAGAAATTGCTCTGCCATTTCCTGGTTACCAAAATTCGAATAGTTCCTTTCAATTACCAAATATATTTTAATTTAATCTTATTTTATTTTAATTTTTATTTTAATCTGTTTAAAGCTGATGTACAAAACTGAAAGTAAACTAAACTTAATGGGAAGCATAGAAATAGCGCACATAAAACATATCCACTGCTTCCTATACTTGCTTACAATGAGAATGACAGATCTATAACTCACATTTCTATGTGAATTTGGTCAGGTCGTTCAAAAAGTTACATATTGCAGCTTTAATTTATAAAAGCTGCAAGGATATACATGACACTTTATGCTGCCTTTCATAGTGTTTACCTCTTGAGAAAACATTCAGAGCCTCTTGTGTGCTGTTCTTTAGCCTGGATGAGACCATGCCTCCCTGAACTGTATGGTTTGAGGCTGAGGACTTAAGACACCTCTCAACCATACAAACCATGAAACACATTCGGCCCCCATTTTAAGAACGCAAAAAAGCAAGGCTAGCATCGAAACAGCTTTCAGAATGCCTTGTGGTGCTGAGTCAGTGCTGTTGTATTGGAAGTGATCTTATCTGGTTTGACAATAGCTCTGTCTGTGTTTTTCCGGCTGTCGAAATGTCACCCATTGTGTCTGACCACTGAACTGTCACTGTACCCACATTGCATCCGCTCACCATAACCAGAGTGCTGCTTGGTATCCAGCTACTCAGAGCCCTGGTAAGAGACCCTTTTTGGGAGTGTGGAGGATAACTTGGGGTTTTGGCATCAGACTAATGGATTCCTCTCAACTGCCAAACAAAAGGTCATTTAGAGACAAGAGAATTATTCCCCTGAACGCCTGGCTGCTGAGTGCAGTTGGTTCTACTGTATCAGGTCCAAATGTCACCATATTCCCTTTATAGTGCACTACTTTTGACCTGGGTCCATAGTGCTCTGGTCAAAAGTCGGGCACTATATAGGGAATAGGGTGCAATTTGGGACACATACTATATCCAGTGGTGTAAAGTACTTAAGTAAAAATACTTTAATGTACTACTTAAGTCATTTTTTGGGCTATCTGTACTTTACTATTCTATTTATATTTTTGACTACTTTTACTCCACTACATTCCTAAAGAAAATGATGTACTTTTTGCTCCATATATTTTCATTGACACCCAGAAGTACTGGTTACATGTCAAATGCTTAGCAGGAGAGGAAAATGGTCCAATTCACACACTTATTGTCACATTCTGACCTTAGTTCTTTTATTTAGGTCTTTGTTTTAGTATGGTCAGGGGGTGAGTTGGGTGGGTTGTCTATGTTCGTTTTTCTATGTTGGTTTTTGAGTTTGGCCTGGTATGGTTCTCAATCAGAGGCAGGTGTCGTTAGTTGTCTCTGATTGAGAATCATACTTAGGTAGCCTTTTTCCACCTGTGTTTCGTGGGTGTTTATTTTCTGTTCTGTGTTTTGTTGCACCGGTCAGGACTGTTTGTTTGTCATGTATTGTTTTTGTTTCAGTATTCATTCTTTATTAAATTACAATGAATACTTACCACGCTGCACCTTGGTCCTCTCTTTCTCCCGACAACAATTGTTATACTTATTAAGAGAATATCCCTGGTCATCCCTACTGCCTCTGCTCTGGCAGACTCACTAAACACCAATGCATCATTTGTAAATTATGTCTGAGTGTTGGAGCGTGCCCCTGGGTATTGGTCAATTAAAATATCAAGAAAATGGTGCTGTCTGGTTTTCTTAATATAAGGAATGTGAAATGATTTATACTTTTACTTTTGATACTTAAGTATATTTGAAATATATATACATTTTGAAATTACATTTACTTTTCTTAAGTATTTTTAAAACCAAATACTTTTAGACTTTTACTCAAGTAGTATTTTACTAGGCGAATTTCACTTTTACTTGAGTCATTCTCTATTAAGGTATCTTGACTTTAACTTGAGTATGACCATTCAATACTTTTTCCACCACTGCCTGTATCTGTATCAGGCCAGTGTAGTAGGGCTATTCCAGCCTTCTAACCTTAGCCTCATCAAATCAAATGTTATTTGTCACATGCTTCATAAACAACAGATGTAGAGTAATGCTTCGATCCCACCGACAGCTTCATTGCGATTTGGTACACCAGAAGTGCATTAATTTCCAATGGAACGCTGCATTTGCCTTGCATTTTTATTTATTTATTAACCTTTATTTAACTAGGCAAGTCAGTTAAGATCAAATTATTGTTTACAATGATGGCCTACTCCGGCCAAACCCTAACCCGAACAACACTGGGCCAATTGTGCGCTGCCCTATGGAACTCCCAATCACGGCCAGTTGTGAAACAGCCTGGAAGGATGGGACCCAAACACAGCATCCCCTAGGGACCTTGTCCATCCATCCAAGTTTCAGAACTGTGTGGGTTTATCCCAACAATACAGTAACTGTCAATCAACCCCAGGGTGTTACATTTGTCCATGGTTTTATTAACAAACTCTGATTCTCCCATCACATTTAGCTTTGCAATATTATTAGGCCCACACTGTGACTCTCAGCCAGTGTAATTACCTTCTTAAGCCTAGGCGTCCCGCTAGACAACTTCCGGGGAAACTGGAGGGAGCCAATTCAAATAAATAATCATACAAATGTGGGATATTAAACATTTAGGTACATATAAAAGTGTCTTATATCGGTTGAAAGCTTAAATTCTTGTTAATCTAAATGCACTGTCCGATTTACAGTAGCTATTACAGTGAAAACATGCCATGCGATTGTTTGAAGACGGCGCCCCACGTCAAAATATTTTTCTACCGGCACAGGTTTGATAAATTCTCAAATAGCGATTAAATATTCACTTACGTTTTGAAAATCTACCTCTGATTTGTCATCCAAAGGGTCCCTATAACATGTTGTGTTGTTTTGTTAGATAAAATCCTTCTTTATATCCCCAAAAGTCAGTTTAGTTGGCGCCATTGATTTGAGTAATCCACTCGTTCAACATGAGAAAGGATTCCGAAATTCTACCCGTAAACTTTGTTTCAACAAGTCAAAATAAGTTTCTATATACCCATCATATACCCTAAAATGTAATCAAACTATATTATTTCTTACGGAAAGAAGTATGTTCAATGTGAAACCGATTTTAGCAGGTGCCCTGTCTTCATGGCGAATTTCCATGACTGTGTCCTTCTACTAAAACTGTTCATTCTTATTCGTTTTTGAATTTACAAGCCTTGGACATCTACTGCTGACACCCTGTGGAAGCCATAGGAATTGCATCCAGGGAGCAAATTTTCCTTATGACCTTATACTTGCCATTGTAAGAGGATGATCTCTCAAAAAAATGAAAATTACGTATGGTTTGTCTTTGGATTTTCTCCTACCATATCTATTGTGTTACATTCTCCTACATTATTTTAAAATTTCTACAAACTTCAAAATGTTTTCTTTCCAATGGTACCAAGTATATGCATATCCTGGCTTCAGGGCCTGAGCAACAGGCAGTTTACTTTGGACACGTCATTCAGGTGGAAATGGAAAAAAAGAGGGCCTAGCCCTCAGAAGTTTTAAGACCCTCTATTTCAGGGGTAGGTAACTAGATTCAGCTGGTGGCCAATTATGGGGGGCCAGAACATAATCATTTGTACACTGCAAACTTTGTACAGTGGCGGGAACCCATTCATAAAAAGGGTCTGAATGCGCCTTCACTTCCTTTACTCCCAGGATGAGGCCTAAATCAAGTTACTGTAAGTACACATCTCAATTTCTGAAATTCAACCGCGGTTAGAGAACAGGTATTCACATACAGAGAACAGAATTAGGATTCTTAACAATATTAGGTGATCAGTGTAATAATGGCCAAGAGATTGCTAAAATGTGTTGTTTTTTGCTTCTGTGCCAGCTTGCTGTGTGTCTGCCCCGAGCAACAAACACTTTGCGCATACAGCTGCACATTACACACACCGGTGCTCAATAAACAATTAAATAGCACCTTTGTATCTGTGATGACTTATACTAGATGGTGACGAAGTGAGAACCGTCACACTTGTGATCAGATTACCTACATAAAAAAATATTTTAAGCTGAATTAATGGTGACTTTACAGTCTTTTTTTTAATACCAAAATCACTTGCGGGCTGACCCCTGCTCTATTTGAACGTGCTGATGAGATATGACGAAATAGACATGAGAACATGAAGAGAGCCGGGAGGGAAAAAGAGAAAAGGCTGGATGCTTAGGGTGAATCCCAAATGGCACCCTATTACCTGTATAGTGCACTATTTTCACCAGTGTTACTATAATCAACTGTTAATTACAGTATTACAGTATTTCGGGTCCTGGTCAAAAGTCTGCACTATATAGGGAATAGGGAGCCATGTAGGAGACACCCTTACTGTTGATTATCTGATTGTGTTGAAGAGTTACTGACCAGGGGGAGAGGATGTCACCAATGGCTCTGGCAGCTCTCTAGCCATGCCACACACACAAACACACATGCACAAGCACACTAAAACACACACACACACTGTTAAAGCCACTGGCTGTTCTCTAGTCATGCTGAGGACCACAGGACTGTCAGTCTCTAACACTAATGAGACCATTATACAGTATGTCCCACTCGAGACAGCTAATCAAATACAGTTCATGGGCAAATTTGTTTGGTTCACTTTACAACCCCTCTGTGTTATTGGACTGGGAAGAGGAAGAGGCCAAAACACAGGTGACTGTAAATTAAAATAAAAAATGATAGAAAATGTTAATATTCAACAGTGCTACAAAAATATAAAAAGTGAAAAGCCAGACGTGATAGTCCTGGGGTCTGCTAGCTAGACTGCGTTGATGTATGCTAGAGGCGTCTTCCTATATGAACCATGCCCTACAGTACGCCTACAGCTATTTCCTCTCGGAGCAAAGCCTTAGGCAAGAATAGAGACTTCTCTCCCCTCAGGTAAGTCTAAAAAGGAAGGGAAAGGTTTTGTATTGTGTGACAGTGCATTTCCACTTTCACAAAATACCTGTTCCTACGGGACATTGACCCTGGGCAAAAGGCCACAAGACCAAAGACTCATAGAGGGTATGGTGAGGGGAGACAGCCTCAGAGGCCTACACACACACACACACACACACACACACACACACACACACACACACACACACACACACACACACACACACACACACACACACACACACACTCACTCACTCACACAACACACACAGTCAGAGTGCTCCTCCTTGAACACAGGGGTATTAAATCACTGGAGCAGGGATAATGTTCCCACCATCACCACAAAGCCTCTAACACCCATCTCCTAACACAGTCCTCCGGGTCGCCTGTTCCTCTCAAAGAGACCCCTTTCCTAAAGCTTTGGGGGGGGTTCACCATTTCACTATCACGCATCCACGGCATCAATGGGAATAGTGTTCCTCCCCCCACAATGGCCAAATCAACTGTGGGAGCGTTTTCTGCCTCTCCCCCTTTCTTTCTCCTCCTCATTGAGGCCTTGTAGGGCTGAACAGGCACATGCCTTCACGTTGCTTCATGTACAACTACAGCTAGACTTCTTTTGACAGCAAGGGGGTGCGACAATGGTCAGAAATGTAAAAACAAAAGCTGAGCACATTCATAGTCTCTTGTCCAACAACAAAAGCATATCAACAATACATAATTTATGTGGTCATTTGAGGTTAGGATGAGATACATACACTATAGTGCCCCTTCAGGACCATAACAAACATACATGTGTGCAAGTAACAATGATTATAACAAGGTCATTTCAGGGCAGAACAATCCCTTCATAAACTGTTGACCAGACTGTCAATCAACTGAATTTCAGCACTTAAAGAGATATTTTTTTTAACTCCCGGACTTTAAATGGCCATTGTCTTCTCTTTCTTCTCCAATCTGTCTGTTTACGACAACAAGGAGGGGAGGATGAGGAAAACAATAACAACAAGGACAACATCGATAAGACTCAGCAGACAAATTGAGCCTGTTCGCTCGCATCAAGCATTAATTAAGGGTTGCACACAGTACGCGGCCCGGAGGCAGAGCGGCCATATCGGATTTCACAGGCTGGTGAAACTGGCTAGAGCAGTGAACCGCAGAGACCAGGTTACACACGGAGGATCTGTCTCAAATGGCACCCTATCCATAGGGTTCTGGCCAAAGTGCACTACAGCGAATAGAGTGCCATTTAGGACGCACACTGACAGACACTGAAGACCATGCCAAATACACAGCATTCAAACACAATGACCACCATGGGTCCTGAGAGATTGAATGGGTCCAGTCAGAGTCCAGAGACACTTCATATAATAATTCATTCACATTCTATCCATGTATTCTCTCTGTGTGAGCAACCTCTCCGCCCAGAGAGAAGCCCCACGTAGGCTCTCCCTTTTCTCACTAGTCTAGATTGTCTGGTGATAAAGCTTTAAAAATTACTTTTCATCCGTTCAACACTCTACCCTCACTTCCTTATTGCATTAAGGCCTAAGAAAAGTCCCTGTATTTTGCTGGCAACGAGACAATAAAAAATAGTCAAACTATCCCAGAACTAGCCTTCATTTTTCCTGCTTAATGGCAAGTGAAATAATGAATCAAACAAGCAACAGGTCCCAGTTATCACTCTGCTAAATAGGCACTTTCCATTATGTTATCTTTCCCCCTCACATGAGAAATCTAGGGCCCTGACCAGCTGTCCACAAAGGCACCAGTATTTTTACTGTCAACCAGCAGCAGGTGAAATACAGTGGGGTCCGAAGTTATTAACACCCTTGATAAAGATGAGCAATAATGACTGTATAAAAGAAATTATTAACATACTGAGCTATATTGTATGGAAAAAAATGGAAATTATATTTTATACTAATACAATTGCTCAGAGAAATATATTTTGTTTAACAGGTAATATATATTTTTCCTCTCAACAACACAGTGGTCAATATAAGTGACACACCTGTTTTGAATACCTTTCAATACCTCACCTTGTGAGAATAACGGAAATTAACCTTTTTCTACAATGTAGAGCCTTCCCCACATTGGGTAGGATCTTAAGGCTTGCACACATCACACCGAATGTGGATCTAGTGTATTTTAGGTACCACCCTCAGTACACCTGAATCACGACATTTTCATGCAATTCTACATCGATGCTCACTCAGTTCTCAAATTATGGCCGGCACACTGTTCAAAGGTGCTAAGTACTCTCAGCCAGCAAAAGCTATTGGTGTGTCTGAGCCCCTACATCATTCCTCCATACAGAATCCTTCCACATCCTTGATATCCTCCCTCTGTACTTATGGACTGCAATTCAAACCACAGGTTTTAAGTCCGGAGACTAAGATGGCCATTGCAAAATGTTGATTTTGTGTTCAATTAACCATTTCTTTGTGGATTTTGATGTGTGGTTGGGGTTATTGTCTTGCTGGAATATACACTTGTGGCCAAGCTTCAGCCTCCTGGCAGAGACAACCACGTTTTGGGCAAAAATGTCGGTACTGGGTAAAGTTCATGATGCTGTTGACCTTAACAAATGCCCCAGGCCAGCGGAAGCAAAATAGCCCCATAGCATCAAAGGTTCACCATAGTATTTTACAGTAGATATGGGGTTCTTTTCTGCTCCTGCATTCTCATTTCGACGCCAAACCCACCACTGGTGTGCATGGCCAAAGAGCTCTATTTACATGTCATCCTGACCAAAGCACCGGTTCCAAACCAAGTGCCAATACCATTTAGCAAACTGCCGGTGTTTACAATTGTTGGATGACATGAAAATAGAGCTCTTTGGTCACACAGAGATGGATTTGAGGCAGAGCCAAGAGTTTAGGGAGTTGGTGACAGTCTAACCTGTCCTCCTTACACCAAACAAGCCCCATGACAGTCCCATCAGGGAGGAAACCTATCATCAGCACCAGTGGACAAACAAACAACTGAAGGATCTCCAGATAGATGGAATGGCAAAGAAGGGCCTTCACAAGTCATTGTGTCTCAAGCTATTATTCCAATGTATTTACACAGTGGATGGCGATGGAAGGACTTGACTGTGTTTGACATTTGTGTTCAGAATATTAAACATTTGATAGTAAAGAACAGGGGTCTGCAAAGCCACAAAACTAGGTGGGTAGCACACACACACACACACACGCACTGACACACACACACCTTTAGATCTAGCACCAATACCACCAAACACATCAGAGAGAGGTTTTCTCTGAAAAGGCACGTGGGTAGCTACGTAGTTGGGTTTTTTCTGCTCACCACTAACCAAATTACCAAATGAATAAAACTGAACCCCACTTTTAAAGGATAGATCACTCTCCCTCTCCCTCCAACGGCCCACAGCACTGAACAAAGCTCAACAGGAAAAACCAAACTCCCCAGACTGGAAGGAGAAGGAGGTACGACAGAGCCAGACAGCCTTACAGCAGTTCTGTTGGCATCTTTACCAAGTCAAAGTATGGCATTGGCAAGTTGCTTTGAAAGTAGTGGCATACTTCACTCACAATTCCACCATTGTAAAAGCGTGGATTATGTAAACAACTTCTCTGTGCCAAGCGACAGATCAATAGGTGAGGTGCTGTATAGCTTATATGTTTATTATTGTCAAGGGGCATTCCTGACAGAATAACTCAGGGGCATTCTAACGATGAATCTGTCTCTATTGTGGCAGGAGTCCCCTTGAATACCAAGGGTTGGCTATTCAATATGCTTTGAGAGAAATAACACTGGTATAGCATTTCATTATTATGTAGACCTTATGAAAAACGTAGTTCAATCAACATATCATTTATTTCTGGGCCCAAAAAAGGTGTATTTTCTAAAATCATATTCTCACATCAACATTAGCTGGCAGCTGCACATAAACTAAAGTGATTGTGTGCAATTGAAATGGAGCTAAACCTCTGCATGCGCCTTATCTCTCCCCTATAGTACACAACACCAGATCCACTGTATCTTCAGAGTCTTCGTTATCTCCTTTGGCTCTGACACGCACGCTCTCCTCTAGCATCCAGCAGTCAGGACTATATTGAGCATGGGCTGCGTCTGAAATAGGGCTATGGTCAAAAGTAGTGCACTAACAGGAAATAGGGTGCCATTTCGGACGTATTCATGGTCTCCCATTTTTCCATCCAGGTACTGACATCTAACTGCAGCCGGCAGGTCGGTCAGATCAAGTTCCTCGGTCTGTCTGCATTAAACTTTTATCTCAGTTGTCCCCTCTCAATTGATGCGCCGACTGCCGACATCAGAAATAATTCATATGGCTTAAATATGCACTATTAAAACTTTGATGAGCGCCAAGGACTCATTCCACCCATCCGACATATTAATGAATAGAAATAATTTATGCTGATATCAGATGGCTTTTGACATTGCCATACCCCCATATAATAGATATGTGGACACCATGGTTACATAGACCCCACTATAGTCGTCTGTCCACAAGGCTTGGTGTGTGTTTGTCTCAGAGAGACCCTTTGCTCAGTTAACCCACCAACCAAGAACTGTCAAGGGCCCTCATAAGTTCATTAAAGATGAAAACCTGTTTTACATTTGAAAGGACGGACTAAGACAGTACTTGAATTAACGTCCATCTGAGTAGGGGTTTGTGTGAATTGTAATAGAATGGGCAGGGCATTTGTTCAAGGCATGGTGCTGTAAAGACGTCAGTGAACTGCTGAACAAGGGCTCTGGTCCAAAGTAGTACACTATAAAGAAAATAGGGTGCAGTCTGGGATGCACACCAGATGAGCATATTTGTTTGCTCGGGGCAAACTGGAGACTGAAAACATTACCCTGGTCTCATTACAGGTGTCTGATGGAAAACAGTGTATACATCCAGGTTTGAATAAGAATTAGATAGAATCAAATCAGAAATAAGCAATGTGTTATTATGTGCAACGCTGTGTGACTGTGAGAGAAGCTGTCAGCAGTGCAGTATGCTTCACGTTAGTTCACTGATACCGTGATTGTTTCCCAATGCTATTGTGAATGGCTGGAAAATCCCTTTGCATTGTTACTGATACACTGTCTATACAAAAGCCAATTAATGCCAGATAAAGGGAGGATTGTGTAAATTAGAAACAAATTCTCAACTTTCATGGTGCTTGATATAGGCTATAATGGAAATATTATAGGGAAGTGAGTATCCAAGAGTTGAATATAAACACGAAAAGTAATAAGGAAGTGACAGCAATAAGCAGCAACTTTGAAAATAGTTTACTACCAAGCGCATTTAAAGTATTGTGCGTAAACGCGATGCGTAAAATGTTTTTTACGCAAATTGTGGAAAAACAAACCAAATTTACGCACATCTCCACAGTCTATCAAGAGCTTTGATGCATAGTGGTACGCACTGAATTAACCAATTGGTTGCTATGGGCCTACTGAAAAAATTGTATCTAATTACAATTAACCTATTTTTATGACAGACTTCTGAGTATAAACAAACGGACTAAAGATAAACGAACCAACGGCTCACGGGCTGAACTAATACATTTGACATGCAGATAGCTTAGTGAACAACATTCAACAGCGTAGCCGCAATTCGTTAATTAACAGGAACAGATGTGTCTGCAGAGGTTCCATAGACAAACGATTCCGAAAATAAACGATAAACCTCGGATTTCGAGACAGATAGCCTCACTGTCCTCACTCTGTAGCCCAACAAAACAACATTTTTCCCGACAGTATTTCAGGGCAATTCAAGCCCAACAAATAAGAGGCGATTTCATATTTAGATAAAGTATTCAAAAATATGAAAGTATACGAAAATATGTCAGCAATGCAGGTGTACATGCTTTCGGCCACATTTGCTTCCACACTCTCTCTCCCTCTCACCTGCCTGTGGTTCTACAGCTGTGCAGCTTTGCAGAACACTGCCCTCTATCGCGTTCTAAAAATGCAACATTCTCAAATGGATTCAATACCAATTTTAAACGGAGCCTTGAACTTGAAAAGCAATCAATTTGTGTTTTAGCCTAGTCGTCATTATTTACATTTTCTCTGTTTTTGGGTGTGTTGTAATACCTGAAGTAATTATATGTTATTCTATGCAATGTGGCCGCAGGGTGAACATGGCTTGCAGAATAGAAGTGTCTGAGATGCGTAAAGGGGAGAAAGACTTCACCTACCATAAGAATCAATGCTAAATTCAGAAATGTGACATTTACTGCATTCGTTTATAGTTTTTAATTTCTACAAACTAATAATGAATCAACTTCACATCAAGGAGGAATATGGGAATAAGGGAAGGCAACTCGCGGTTGTTGGGAATATAATGTTCTCTGTGCGCAACGACCTACCTTCGCTCTTTTTGTGGGTGCAAAATCCGCAAGCTGTAAAACTGATATTTAACAGGTATCAGCGGGATGCCAGTAATACATCTGCAATATTATTATACATCCACTATCAACTTGGCACCCATGCCGTTGCGCAAGACTAAAGAAAAAGGACAACCGGTGCAAGGTCTATTCTCCAAGCTGCATGAGTCATTTCATTGTTATTTTATGACACTACTTTTTTCATTTATTTGAGAAAAACAGACATTTCTAATCATAGGACAAAAGAGATAACGAAAGAAAGAGAAAAGCGAATGTGGAGAGTCTACTCTCTGGACCTCTGCATCTTTCTAACCTTACCCCACGGGTCCTGATTACGGACAGCACAACACAATTAAGTTTACAACAGTGGAAATGTGGCGGTAGGTTCCTGCAGCCCAAAAATGCCTCTGATCCTCGGCTGGACGTGAGTAGAAAGTAAAGCTCGAGCGGTATAAAAGACCCGCTAACTGCTCTGAATTAACATAAGATATTATGGAACAAACTACGACGCCAACAGTGCCCTCTATTCAATGTATGATTACATTGACAAGATAGGAGGCACACAGAAATACTGTTATGTGTAAGTAACAGGATTTGTTAACTGAAACTTCTAATTCATCGCATGATAAATGATTTGGATGTAAAATGTGGAAACGGTGCTCAATATAAGCTATTCTATCAATACCTTGACAAAAAAAGTGTTTTATTCCTCATCTATAACTAGCACCATTTTGGAAAAGGATAATCATTCCAGAATAAAATGTTTATTGGAAAGTTAGGCTATTTGTTTATTTATTTTTAAAAGTTCAATTTAAATCGAATTACTATTGTGCCATCGCAAATATTCCAATATGACAAAGAGCCATGCAATTCAACAGTCCAATAGATACATGAAAGTGTTTTCTTACCTTTGATGTTTTTTCTAACTCGTTCTAAATGTCACGCAAAGCACGAGGGCTCTCCTTGATTCTTCAGGCTCAACAGAAGTCTATCTCCCTCCTCTCTCCAATGTCTCGATCAAAACGACCTGCAGCTGGTTACTGCGCTCTCTCTGCGAGTTGGAAGCTACTACAAGGACCATCGCAACTCTAACCGAGAGGGGTGCACAAGAGAGAATTTGCTATAAAAAAAATGACAAGCGCATATACATACTTGGAGTATGGAGTAAAGGTTTGTGATGACCTCCCTGTGTTTCATATTAAAGACACTTCACTAACGTGATTTGTTTAATTATTATCTGGTGATGTGCAATAAATGTTATTTTACTCACAAAAACACCCCTCATTGTTCATGGTCTCCCCGGATGCTGATCTTCTATGTGAGGTTGGTACCAATATAAAGCCTGACTATTGTTGTTTTTTAAGGGAACCCATGTCAACCTGCTTACAATGACTTTATATCTGAATCTACGGAAGTTCAAGATAATTTTCACACATAAAAAAAATAAAAACATTAAATTATCTCTGATGGCAGTTGATTTCAGTTTTGAAGTTTGAATGGTTTAGTTCAGTCACAGTGGTCTGACTGTAGTGGCAATTCCTGATTTCCCGGCACTAGCACAGGTTGAGAGCAGTAGCCTACATGATGCGCCCACATCGAGCTGCCTTTCCAGACTTGGATCGTTGCCTGAGTTATGTTCCCATTTATTTTCAGATAAATAACATAGACCTGGAGCAACTTTGCATTTAAATAGATTATGGTGTAAGGATAGGTGCACTAGAGGTTAAGAGTGTTGGGTCAGTAACCGAAAGGTTGCTGATTCAAATCCCCGAGATGACTAGGTGAAAATCTGTCGCCGTTCCCTTGAGCAAGGCACTTAAACCTAATTGCTCTTGATAAAAGCATCTGGGGGCTCCTGGATGGTGCAGCGGTGTAAGGCACTAGAGGTGTCACTACAGACCCTGGTTCAATTCCAGGCTGCATCACAACAGCCGTGATTGGGACTACCATAGGGCGTGCACAACTAGTCCAGTGTCTTTTGGGTTAGGGTTTGCCTGAGGTAAGCTGTCATCGTAAAGAAGAATTTGTTCTTAACTGACTTGCTTATTTAAATAAAGATTAAATCTGCTAAATGACCGGCACAAGTCATGGTAGAATTGCAGGAAATTAGCTTTAAAACTGCCCAAAAAAGTATCCATCCCATGGCAGAATTTGTAGAATCACATGAAATTAGTTTAAAATCTGCTAAATGTTTAGAATTGGGGAAAATGTGATTTAAAAATGTATCTACAACCCATAGCAAAATTTGAAGAATTTCAGGACATTAACTTTAAAAGCTGGGGTGGGGTCAACCAAATATCGTTGAGAGCTCTCAAATTCTAGAAGCGCTTAAATGTCTGTGGCGAGGCCAGGGCCCATTCCTGGTAATGCGAACGGGCTATCCTCCAAAACTACATTTCCTAAGAAGCCTTGCGGGCTTCTCAAGAATCAGTGAAAAGCCCGATTGCGCGTGCGTATCCAAACGTGGCAACGGCATCATGGCTTCTTGGAACCGCTACGGGAGTGGGATGAGAGAGCTGAAAATGTACATATTCGTCTTGTTGGTAAGTTGTTTGTGCTCATTCTTTGTGTCATGTAAACAGAGACATGTTTGACTGTAAATGTTGTTCGTTTTATTTAATCTACAAAAGCCTGCTATGTATCTTTTCCTGGTCTTTGTGCAGGGAGGCAAAGTTGACAGCCATAGCAATTTTAAATCCAAGCCTGAACCTGAGGCTTAATAATAATCTTACTATAGTTTCATATTGTTTGGTCAAAACGTGTAGATCCTCCTGAATGGATTGTCAGCACAACAGGCATCTAGTGTCCCTTTTCCGGGAATGGATATAGAATTCCTATGATGACGTAAAGTTAACCTGGCTGGAACAGAACCTTGAAAATGGGGGGGACAATTATTCCACATTCTACAATAGAACCCAATCTCATTTACGTTGTTGCAGATCCCTATTGAAGTTTATTCCTCTTTTTCTACCTAATTGTCCTGCAAACCTTGGCCGTCTGTGTTGTGTTATTCATGTGATTGCCTGGCTTCAAGGCACAGTAGTCGTTTTTTGCGCTGTCTATTTTGGGACACAGATTTTGGGAACAGAACTGATTTGGCTGAATGCGTAAATTAGCCTCCTAAATTGAACGGTTTCTTTTCTTTTGAAGTGTGACTGACAAAGACCACCCCCCCACAAGTTGCAATTTTTTTTTTCCGGGGTGGGCATGGTTACGTTTGCTGAAAATGCCTTTTTGGAATCAGTTACAGACAGCTAGGTGTTTGAACTAGAGGTGGGGTTATTATGACTCATGGATGGGTATGTTGGCCAGTCATTTGAACATATGTCTACACTTTTATTAGTATATCTTAATAAAACTACATTTTATTGAGGAATGATTGCTAGAAATGTAACCTTGTTTGCTACAAATTTGACATGTTACATTAGGCCTACATTATTTTACTTTGTTACCAACACTCATCCCTTGATTGTCTCCATAATGGCTGAATTTTGACATCATTCCAATCACACAACTTGTGCTCATGGACCTTATTTGTTCAGTATCCTATTTGGTGGTTTAGTAACTGCCATGTCAAACAAAGGTGGGTACTGCTGTTGTGTAATGGCAAGCAGGGGAAATTGTGTGTTTGAATTCAAGTTCAATTGTCACATGCAAGTTAAGCACTTCACTGTTCTTGTGCATGTTCTACCCAACAGTGCAGTAATCAATATATAAATGCAACAAATTCATTGATTTTTACTCAGTTACAGTTCATATAAGGAAATTGGTCAATTGAAATAAATTCATTAGGCCCTAATCTATGGATTTCTCATGACTGGGCAGAGGTGCAGCCATGGGTGAGCCTAGGAGGGTGTAGGCCCACCCACTGGGAAGCCAGGAACAGTCATTCAGAATTTGTTTTACCCCACAAAATTGCTTTATTAGACAGAAATACTCCTCAGTTTCATCAGCTGTCCAGGTGGCTAGTCTCAGATGATTCCACACGTGAAGAAGCCGGATCTGGAAGTCCTGGGCTGGTGTGGTTACATGTGGTCTGCAGTTGAGGCCGGTTAGTCTTACTGCCAAATTCTCTAAAATGACATTGGAGGTGGCTTATGGTAGAGAAATAAACATTAAATTCTCTGGTAACAGCGCTGGTGGACATTGCTGCAGTCAGCATGCCAATTGCATGCTCCCTTAATTTGAGGCATCTCTGGCATTGTGTTGTGACAAAGCTGCACATTTTTAGTGGCCTTTTATTGTCCCCAGCACAAGGTCCACCTGTGTAATGAGCATGCCGTTTAATCAGTTTCTTGATATGCCACACCTGTCAGATGGATAGATAACCTTGGTAAAGGAGAAATGCTCACTAACAGGGATGTAAACTAAATTTGAGAAGTAAGGTTTTTGCCCGGATGGAACATTTAGATGAACTTTTATTCCAGCTCATGGGACCAACACTTTACACGTTACGTTCATATTTTTGTTCAGTGTTGTGTAGCAATCTAAATATCAGCTAAAATGGTGTTATTAGATGCAGTGTCCTTAGCATCTCACACACCCATAGTTAAGTACTTATGTATGCATGTACATACAAACACACTTGCATGGTCACACACAAACATGTAGGCCTACACAGTCACACAGAGGGAATAACACAATGTACATACACACACACACATTCTCTCTACTGCTGTTTGAGTCATTAATCAGACTCCTTGACTCCTTGCTGTCCCCAGTCCACCTGACTGTGCTGCTGCTCCAGTTTCAACTGTTCTGCCTTATTATTATTATTATTATTATTATTATTATTATTGGACCATGCTGGTCATTTATGAACATTTGAACATCTTGGCCATGTTCTGTTATCTCCACCTGGCACAGCCAGAAGAGGACTGGCCACCCCACATAGCCTGGTTCCTCTCTAGGGTTCTTCCTAGGTTTTGGCCTTTCTAGGGAGTTTTTCCTAGCCACTGTGCTTCTACACCTGCATTGCTTGCTGTTTGGGGTTTTAGGCTGGGTTTCTGTACAGCACTTTGAGATATCAGCTGATGTACGAAGGGCTGTATAAAATAAATTTGATTTTGATTTGAATCAGACAAATTGAAGTGTTTGACAAACCCACTCCTGATTTGTTCTGATTAAGTGCTCACGTTAAAACAAAACTTAAAACAGGATGCTGTTTATTAAGCAGATTTGTCACGCCAGATGGCGGGTACAGCGGGCGCCGATGAGCGAGTGTGTGATGACCGGCTGGGTTTCTCTCTGCTGGCTGCTTAGTTAGCGTGATATTTTTTACACTGATGTAACGTGACACTTTTCTTTAGATAAAGGTAGGTGGGTAGTGTTCTAATAGACTTCCTGAATGTATTCTGGCGGTTTCCCAAGTGCTGCCCTTTCTATTGCGCTACATATGGAATAATGTGCTATTTGGGATGCAGTTTCTGAGAGGAGCTCCTGCACGTAGGCCTACAATACAGACAGCTGCGTACGTCATATCTTTATTGGATATGCTGAGCTATGGCATATGTGATCAATAATGAAAGGATTTGCCATAGATTATAGTTCTGCACTAAACAGAATTAATGGGATATACCTAATGATTTGATTTAACACATCAAAGTTTTTGTCACTTGCGCTGAATGCAATGCTTACAGTGAAGTGCTTGCTTACAAGCCCTTAACCAACAGTGCAGTTTTTGTAAAAAATGGGTATTAGGTAAACCAATAGATAAGTAACAGTAGCAGAGGCTATATACAGGTGGTACCGGTACAGTCAATGGTGCACCGGTTATTTGGGCTATTTGAGGTAATATGTACATGTAGGATTAGTTAAAGTGACTATGCATAGATGATAAACAGTAGCAGCAGTGTAAAAGAGGGGTTGGTAGAGGTTTGGCGGGACACAATACATAGTCCGGTTAGACATTTGATTAGCTGTTCAGGAGTCTTATGGCTTGGGGGTAAAAGCTGTTGAGAAGCCTTTTGGTCCTAGACTTGACGCTCCGGTACCGCTTGCCATGTGGTAGAAGTCTATAACTGGGATGGCTAGAGTCTTTGACCATTTTTAGGGCCTTCCTCCGACACCACCTGGTATAGAGGTCCTGGATGGCAGGCAGCTTAGCCCCAGTGATGTACTGGGCCGTACGCATTACCCTCTGTAGTGCCTTGCGGTTGGAGGCTGAGCCGTTGCCGTACCAGGCAGTGATGCAACCAGTCAGGATGCTCTCTGTTGCAGCTGTAGAACCTTTTGAGGGTCTGAGGACCCATGCCATATCTTTTCAGTCTCCTGAGGGGGAATAGGCTTGTCATGCCCTCTTCACGACTGTCTTGGTGTGTTTGAACCATTTCTAGTTTGTTGGTGATGTAGACACCAAGGAACTTGATGCTCTCAACCTGATCCACTACAGCCCCGTCGATGAGAATGGGGGCGTGCTCGGTCCTCCTTTTCCTGTCATCCACAAGCTCCTTTGTCTTTATTGCGTTGAGGGATAGGTTGTTATTCTGACACCACCTGGCAAGTTCTCTGACCTCTAATAAGCTGTCTCGTTGCTGTCAGTGTTCAGGCCTACTACCTTTGTGTCGTCTGCAAACTTAATGATGGTGTTGGTTGTGCCTGGCCATGTAGTCATGGGTGACCAGGGAGTACAGGAAAGGACTGAGCTCTCACCCCTGAGGGGCTTCAGTGTTGATCAGCGTGGCATACGTGTTACCTACCCTTAACACCTGCAGGTGGCCCATCATGATGTCCAGGATCCAGTTGCAGAGGGAGGTGCTTAGTCCCAGGATCATTAGCTTAGTGATGAGCTTTGCGGGTGCTATGGTGTTGAACACTGAGCTATAGTCAATGAATAGCATTCTCACGTAGGTGTTCCTTTTGTCCAGGTGGGAAAGGGCAGTGTGGAGTGCATCATCTCTGGATCTGTTTGAGTGGTATGCAAATTGGAGTATGTCTATGGTGTCCGGGATAATGGTGTTAATGTTAGCCAGCCTTTCAAAGTATTTCATGGCTACAGACGTCAGTGCTATGTGTTGGTAGTCGTTTAGGCAGGTTACCTTAGTGTTCTTGGGCACAGGGACTGTGGTGGTCTGCTTGACACATGTTGGTGTTAGACTTGGACAGGGAGAGTTTGAAAATGTCAGTGAGGACACTTGCCAGTTGGTCAGCGCATGCTCGGAGTACATGTCCTGGTAATCCGTCTGGCCCTGCGTCCTTGTGAATTTTGATCTGTTTAAAGGTCTTACTCACAGGCTGTGAAGAGTGCGATCACAGTCATCTGGGACAGCTGATGCTCTCATGCATGTTTCAGTGTTACTTGCCTCTGAGCATAGCAGTGATTTTTAGCTCGTCTGGTAGGCTTGTCACTGGGCAGCTTGCGGCTGTGCTTCCCTTTGTAGTCTAATAGTTTTCAGCCACATCTGACGAGTGCCGGTGTAGTACGACTCAATCTTAGTCCTGTATTGGTGCTTTGCCTGTTTGATGGTTCGTCTGTCCTAGAGCGATTTCTTATAAGCTTCCGTGTTAGCGTCCCACTCCTTGAAGGTGGCAGCTCTACCCTTTAGCTCAGTGAGGATGTTGTCTGTAATCCATAGTTTCTGGTTGGGGTATGCACGTAATAGAGGTCGACCGATTAATCGGATTGGCCGGTTTAATTAGGGCCGATTTCAAGTTTCATAACAATCGGAAATCGCTATTTGGGCGCAGATTTCTTATATATATTTTATATACCTTTTATTTAACTAGGCAAGTCAGTTAACCCCATTTAACTGCCTTGTTCAGGGGCAGGACAGATTTTCACCTTGTCAGCTCAGGGGTTCCAATCTTGCAACCGCACAGTTAACTAGTCCAACGCTCTAACCATTGCACTCCACGAGTAGCCTGTTACGCGAATGTAGTAGAAGCCAAGGTAAATTGCTAGCTAGCATTAAACTTATCTTATAAAAAAACTATCAATCATAATCACTAATTATAACTACTGATCCAGTTTAGCAGGCAATATTAACCAGGTGAAATTGTGTCATTTCTCTTGCGTTCATTGCACGCAGAGTCAGGGTATATGCAACAGTTTGGGCTGCCTGGCTCATTGCAAACTAATTTGCCAGAATTTTACATAATTATGACATTGAAGGCTGTGCAATGTAACAAGAATATTTATACTTCGGGATGCCACCCATTAGATAAAATACCGAACGGTTCCGTATTTCACTGAAATAATAAACATTTTGTTTTCGAAATGATAGTTTCCGGATTCGATCATATTAATGACCAAAGGGGGGTTGTGTGTGTGTGTGTGATCGCTTTCCTGATATCCAGAAGTGCTTTTTAATTTTTTTTTTTATTGCTGTTATGTTTCTTCCAACGTAAACACCCCCCCCCCCCCCCCCCCCCCACAGACAACAGCTGCCATCTTCCAGCGCCATCAGTTCACAATATTCTGTGTGATATTAGTTACCTTTGTCTTTTGCACTCAGCATTACCAAATAAGATTTTTATTTTTCAATTCAGTGCAGAAAGGACTAATGTCAGGGTATCTTAAACCATAATCCTTAAGTGTACAGCCGTGGCCAAAAGTTGAGAATGACACAAATATTAATTTCCACAAAGTTTGCTGCTTCAGTGTCTTTAGAGATTTGTTTTGTTGTCAGATGTTACTATATAATAGTATAATTACAAGCATTTAAGTGCCAAAGGCTATTTATTGACAATTACATGAAGTTGTTGCAGAGTCAATATTTGCAGTGTTGACCCTTCTTTTTCAAGACCTCTGCAATGTGCCCTGGCATGCTGTCAATTAACTTCTGGGCCACATCCTGACTGATGGCAGCCCATTCTTGTATAATCAATGCTTGGAGTTTGTCAGAATTTGTGGGTTTTTGTTTGTCCACCCGCCTCTTGAGGATTGACCATAAGTTCTCAATAGGATTAAAGTCTGGGGAGTTTCCTGGCCATGGACCCAAAATATCAATGTTTTGTTCCCGGAGCCACTTAGTTATCACTTTTGCCTTATGGCAAGGTGCTCCATCATGCTGGAAAAGGCATTGTTCATCACCAAACTGTTCCTGGATGGTTGGGAGAAGTTGCTCTCTGAAGATGAGTGAGCCCACTCCCTTGGCTGAGAAGCAACTCCACACATGAATGGTCTCAGGATGCTTTACTGTTGGCATGACACAGGACTGATGGTAGCGCTCACCTTGTCTTCTCCGGACAAGCTTTTTTTTTTCCAGTTGCCCCAAACAATCGGAAAGGGGATTCAGAGAATTACTTTACCCCAGTCCTCAGCAGTCCAATCCCTGTATCTTTTGCAGAATATCAGTCTGTCCCTGATGTTTTTCCTGGCGAGAAGTGGCTTCTTTGCGGCCCATCTTGACACCAGGCCATCCTCAGTCTTCGCCTCACTGTGCATTCAGATGCACTCACACCTGCCTGCTACCATTCCTGAGCAAGCTCTGTACTGGTGGTGCCCAGATCCCACAGCTGAATCAACTTTTGGAGATGGTCCGCGCACTTTCTGGACTTTCTTGGGCACCCTGACGCCTTCACAACAATTGAACCGTTCTCCTTTAAGTTTTTGACGATCCAATAAATGGTTGATTTAGGTGCAGTCTTACTGGCAGCAATATCCTTGCCTGTGAAGCCCTTTTTGTGCAAAGCAATGATGACTGCACGTGTTTCCTTGCAGGTAACAATGGATGACAGATGAAGTACAATGATTCCAAGCACCACCCTCCTTTTGAAGCTTCCAGTCTGTTATTCGAACTCTATCAGCATGGCAGTGATCTCCAGCCGTGTCCTCGTCAACACATACACCTGTGTTAAACTTCTTGCGGATCAGTGGGTCGCTAGTGTGAAATTGCAGAGTGCCAAATTCAAATTAAATTACTATAAATATTAAACCATGTAATCACAAGTGCAATACATCAAAATAAAGCTTAACTTGTTAATCCAGCCGCCGTGTCAGATTTCAAAAAGGCTTTACGGCAAAAGCAAACCATGCGATTATCTGAGGACAGCGCCCAGCACACAAATGCATAACTCATTTTCAACCAGGGAGTTGCAACACGAAAGTCAGAAATAGCGATATAATATGCCTTACCTTCTGAAGATCTTCTGTTGGCACTCAAAGGTCCCAGTTACATTAGAAATGGTCCTTTTTGTTTTGTTTTTTAAATATCCATAACTCAGTTTAGCTGGTGCGGTTCAGTCAATCCACTTGGTTTCCCTACAAAATGAATCCCAAATGTTACCAATAAACTTATCCAAACAAGTCGATCAACATTTTTATAATCAAACCTTAGGTACCGTAATACGCAAATAAACGATCAAATTTAAGACGATCGTTATTGTCTTTACCGGAGAAAAATACCAAAACGCACTCTCATTCATGTGCTTGGAAACACTACAGCCAAAATGGGAGTCACCTAAAACTACAATTTCTGGCTAATTTTTCCAAAAATCAGCCTAAAGCTCTAAAGACGGACGTCTAGTGGAAGCCCTAGGAACTGCAATCGGGCACGATTTCGCCCTGTTATAAGTGCCAGCCATTGAAATCAGTCGTAGGATGAGGTGTCTTATTTAAAAAAATATATATTTTGTGGGGATGGTTTGTTTGGTTTCGCCTGCCATTTCAGTTCTGTTGTACTCGCAGACATTGTTTTAGAAACATTAGTTTTCTATCCAAATCTACCAATTATATGCATATCCTAGCTTCTGGGCCTGAGTAGCAGGCAGTTTACTTTGGGCACGCTTTTCATCCGGACGTCAAAATACTGCCCCCTATCCCAAAAGTTAACAAGAGAATCACTGACATGATGTCAGCTGGTCTTTTTTTTGGCAGTGCTGAAATGCAGTGGAAATGTATTTTGGGGGATTCTGTTCATTTGCATGGCAAAGAGGGACTTTGCAATTCATCTGATCACTCTTCATAACATTCTGAAGTTTATGGAAATTGCCATCATACAAACTGAAGCAGCAGACTGAAAATTAATATTTGTCATTCTCAACTTTTGGCCATGACTGTATGGGCAATTCCATGGTAAGAGTGATGCTGAGACTCCTGAATTGTGGACATTGTTAAAAGGAATCCTTGTGCATCGAGTTGTATGGTGTAAATTTGCACGTAATGGTTTTGGTTTGACATCCATTTTAAAGTGAAAAAGAGTCTCAGCTTCACTGTTACTGTGGAATTGCCCAAATGCAAACAAGAAAACAACGTGATTTGGTGAATCATAGTGTATCAATAGGCTTAGTTTGAGTTGTGCATTGTGTGGTAAAGGGAGTAGGTATATCTTCAGAAACATGATACACGTGTACAGAACAGCTAGCCTCGGTCTTCAGCTTCAAACACTCACCAGAAAGAAATACACAAATTAGAGGTCGACCGATTATGATTTTTCAACGCCGATACCGATTATTGGAGGACAAAAGCTGATGGCAATTAAAAAAAATATATATATATATATATATATATATATATATATTATTATACACTTGTAATAATGACAATTGCAACAATACTGAATGAACACTTTTATTTTAACTTAATATAATACATATGGACTTTTGGCTGGGTGTTAAGGTGGCTCCACAGGTTGGTATTTTTTTATTTAACCATTGCTGACCCCATGCTTACATCTTTATCACAAATAAGACACCTTGCTTACCGTGGTGCCAATTCCATGTAATAGTCCCACACTGGTGCTCTGCTTTTCTCTGCCATCTGTAAAACACACACAGCTCTGAAGTGACAATGATACTGAAGTCTGCTTAGGAGAAATACGCAACTGTTTGAATAAAAATAAAGTTACCTGTGATAAATGTTGAACAAATTATTTCTATATGCAGGAAATCCTATTTTAATAATGGACATGGTAAGAATTGGTAAGAAAATTAACTGACTTGCCTAGTTAAATAAAGGTGTAAAAAAAATAAATAAATAAATCTGCGCCCAAAAATACCGATTTCCGATTGTTATGTACTTAATCAGCCATTCCGATTAATCAGTCGACCTCTAATACAAATACATAATAAGCTAATTGTCTTATAACCAACCACATGAAATAAGTGCCTGACATCCAAGGGGACTTAAAAAAAAAAAATTCCCCTCATTACTTTCTCAGCTCACTAGAACATCCCTGAGGCTATGGACATGAGCTAGGCCTTTACCTCTTCAGCTGTGGATGATTAGCTGCCTAGCATGCAGTGTATTTCCCCTGTCTGTTCTGTCTCCATCGATTGGAAGTCTAATCTCTAGTCTGAGACAGTCCTCCTGCTGTTCACTAGATGTTGCTAATATAACGGAGGGGGGGGATTGCGGAAGCAGACCGTCATTAGGATGCTGCTCACATTGACATGGGACAGTGACATTATGTCATGTAGCCTTAGCCAAGGAGTAGGTACCTAGGTAAGGAAACCAACCAATGCACTGATTGCCCAGCCATTGTTGCAGTATTGGCTGCCTGTCAGCTGTCAGGGCATGTGATGCGTGAGCGGCGAGCACTACAAGGTCAATGTTCCAGGAAAGGTTTTTGCAAATCTTCTACTCGTTCTGTGTAACTCCATCCATGCTGATGTCTGTGTCCTTCCTCGCCTCCGCATCCTCTCCCAACCTCACATTTGCCACTCTCCATAGTGCTGCTTTCATTTCACCATAACACTATGCTGTCCATCAATTTCCTGTGAATGTAATTGTGCTCTTTGTACGTTTTCACTGATCTTCTCAACAATATGCGCTATGCACACCCACTCTAAGGTCGCAAATGAGCCTGGAGAAATGTGATCGTGTGGGGGAGAAATCATCACCAGCCTTTCCTACGTTTCTAAAGGTTCTAATGTTAATGTAGTTGTGAAATAAGCCTGCTCTGCCTCAGCAGCTGAAGGCAGCTCTTGAACTATCAAATAGCTGAGGACTGACTCATTCTCACACTCAATCGTCAATATCAGTTATGTTCCTTGTCTTAACTAATATTTTTTTTTTGCATACAGTTATTGTAGGAGTGCTCAGAAAGCAACGTGTGTGTGTCCCTCGGGATGGTTGAGATAATGTAGGCTAACATGATTAGCATGAGGTTGTAAGCAACAAATATTTCCCAGGACATAGACACATCTGATATGGGCAGAAAGCTTAAATTCTTGTTAATCTGCACTGTCCAATTTACAGTGAAATAATACCATGTATTGTTTGAGTAGCGTGTACAATTATAAACTTAAATGATTTAATAAACCAATTGGGCACATTTGGTGTCTTGATACATTTTGAACCGGTTATGCAATGGTTCATTGGGTCAGTCTAAAATTGTGCACATGCACTACTGCCATCTAGTGTCCAGAATCTAAATTGTCTAAGCTGGATAATACATTATGGCCTTTCTCTTTCATTTTGAAGATGATGGTACAAAAAAATGCACTTTTTCCCCCCCCTTATTTTTTTTACCAGATCTGTGTTCTACATTAGTTTCACATTTCCACAAACTTAAGTGTTTCCTTTTCAAATAGTATCTAGAATATGCATATCCTTGCTTCAGGTCCTGAGCTATAGGCAGTTAGCTTTGGGTATGTCATTTTAGGCAAAAATTGAAAAAAAAGGGTCTGATTCTTAAACTTAAGGTAAAATATTTAAACTCAAACTACTATTTTCATATTCACATGTTGTACCTTAGACCCCATTTACATAATCTAATGTGTCTGTGCCCACCATTGAGACCCTCAGTCACACACAATGCGATGGCTCAGTCTTTGTTTCACCTGATGCTGACCACCATAGGGTTTTGTTTTGCACATGAGGTGTCTGGCATCTCATATCACAAAAATGACCATTCTTCTGCACTGAAGCATCCAAAGTGTGAGTTAGTCTGAATGAGTCGGCCTCTGAAATAATACAGTGAATGAATAAAATGGTATCTGTCTGCAGGTGTGCCTGGCGTCTGTGCTGCAGGCGGCGGTGAAGGTCTCTCCTCTGATAGAGAAGGTCAGCGACCACAAGGACTTAAAGAAGCTCCTGAGGACCCGATCTAATGTCCTGGTGCTCTACACTAAGTCAGGTGGGTTAGAGCCAATGTCCTGGTGCTGTACCCTAAGTCAGTCCTGTCAGGTGAGTTAGTGGGTGTACTTTAGGCCTTTGTTGACTGGCACAAAAAAAGGCTGAAATCTGTATTCATAAAGCCTCTCAGAATAGGAGTGCTGATTTAGGATCACCTCCATGTAATCTTATTCATTATTTAGGCTAAAGTGATCCTAGATCAGCACTACTCTGAGACGCTTTGTGAATATGGTCCCCAAGCTGCCTTTTTCGCTGTAAATGACCTCTTAAAAGTGTTCTCTTATCTCTGACAATCCGTCATTTATAATGGTAAATCATTGGAAGGGCCGTGGTTATGCATCACACTGCTTGTTTATAATGACCTGCAGCTTATCTTGTTCTCTTCTATTCCCTGGAGTTGGAAGTGCTACATATAACAGTGTACTGTTCAGAAAGACACCCAAAAGCTCAATGTGATCAAATGAAGCCATGAAACTACATTCACTGACAGCCATTAGGGAAATCACCCTCTCTTGCATTTAATTACATTTTCATTAGCATATTTCAGGCCAGAAAGTGCAGTGTGTACAGTACGTGCTGCTCTATGCTGATCATAAACAATCTACGTCTCAAGGCCCCACCACTCCCATGAATTTTGTGTGTGTGTGTGTACGGCTTCATAATTCAGCCAGTGTTAGGTCATTGGATAAGACTTGCACGTATCGAATGTCACCCTGGGATTGATTGCTTGCCAGTACTGTTGCGTTCTGGCATTCTCCGAAGGGAAGGTTTAGGAATGTTTACTCACTCCATTTCCTGCTGTCGGATACTCTCCCTGACCGTCACTGGTGCATTACTTGGTTCCTTCACAAGAGGGGCCCAAAAAGCTCCAGAAGTATTTGTGACAGACAATAAGTGTTCCAACTTTTGAGACCCCACCACCAACTTGAGGAAAAGTCTCTCCAGTAACTTGAATCTGCAAGCAATTTGAACTCAACATATATGGTGACATAACATCAATGCCCAATGTTTGTATTACCACCAACCAACCTGGTGTGATTCAGGACCTCCAGATGACCATGGCAATGCCCCAAAATGTACGATAGAGGTGTCCAACACACAATACTATAAATGTTGAAGGGGTTGTGAAATGTATGTATTGTTGTGCAACAGAGATGGCAGAATCAGTGTGCTTGCTTCTCTGAATCCACATTGTATCTCAAAGGACATTGTGTAATGCAGTTTATTATTTGATGGTTTCTCACTAGGCCTTGGACTATGTGTTTATGATTTTTATAACATGGTGGAAGTAGTTTAGTGACGACTCTGTTAGGTGATGTGTGACTCGTATGCTCTCCCAGAGACAAGGTCTATTGAAGTAACACTAGATTAATGTTCATGGATATGGTACCCTTGTGTGATTGCTGTTTGAGTTCATAGTCTGTGTTTTTAGTGTTATGACCTCTGACTCCAACCTTCATTGAATTCTAACTAGGGTTTCAAAATTTCAGAAACTTTCCCAGGTTATCCTTTAACCCTGGTTGGAAGTTTCCTGGATTCCGTAAGGAGTAGGCAGGAAATCCGGAATCCTACAACCATGATTTTGAGAGAAAGTTAGAATATAATTGCAACCCTAATTATAACCTGTTTACTGTTTATCATAAGGCGACTTGAGTAGTAAAACTGAATTGTGTTTTGGTGAAATATAGGCCTAACTCACCCCTCTTATCGTGTGTAAATAGCTACCTCCGGGGACTCTAAGTTCAAGCTGCTGTCTGATGTGGCCCAGGTCGTCAAAGGACAGGGCACCATCGCCTGGGTCAACTGTGGGTAAGTACATGATTGGTTGATGGCATGCATTAATACATTAGTCAATGTGTCACACATGTTGTACAGTATATTGTAGTGATGCACCAATATCTGATTTTCCTTGCCCCAAAAAAAATCGATACCTATTATTAAATAACTTCAATTTAATATTAAGAAAAACCTTTTAAGCATTCCTGTACAGTTATAGATAACACATACACATGGCTGCAGCTGTCTAAGGCACTGCATCTCAGTGCAAGACGTAACTACAGTCCCTGGTTCAAATCCAGGCTGAATAACATCCGGTCGTGATTGTGAGTCCCATAGGGTGGCACACAATTAACCCAGCATCGCCTGGGTTTGGCCGGGGTAGGCCATCATTGTAAATAAGAATTTAACTGACTTGCCAAGTTAAATAAAGGTTACACATACCACACTGACCAAAAAGTTATTTTGTTGGCGTTTATGTATGTTCCCATTACCAGTAAAACATAATCAAAACCTATTTCTTTCACTTACTTGCTGTGCTTTTACGTTCAGTCTCAGCCAGAATTTCATCATGCATGTCAAGCAGTGGTTTCATCTCTGCCTCTTCCTCAGTGCTCACTGTGTCCATTTCCATCATTTTCAGTTGTGAAGCTAATAGCAGTGATGCTATTATTTAACTCTGGTAGGGCAACGTCTGAAATTATGCACTTGGTAGTGTGTACCAGTGCTCGACGAGTCGGCGAAAGCCAACATCACCCATGACCGACCGGTTGATTGTCAAGGGCAATGAATTCCATTATCTTGGCTTTAATGGAGTTTGCCTTTGAGTTGTCTCGCTGAAGTTATTTTTCAAATGACTGCTCGGCTTGTTGACTGCTTGATCCACACAGCAGACATTGTGGGTTAGGAATGCGTCATGTACCTACGTTATGGGTATGAATGTCAGCTTTGACATCGACGCTAAACTAGACATCGGGCCAATGCCGATGTTGGCATTTTTAGCTAATATCGTCCGATTCCGATAAGTTCACTGATATATCGTGCATCACTAGTATATAGCTTCAAAGAGATTTCCAAGAAGCGTTTTAGGTTAGGAAAAATGTCCAAGTCACGTACGTTATGTCCCATTATGCTTCTGAATAACATTTTAGGTTTGTAAAATGTTGAGGCATTCCTCCCAGCTCAGATGTATAGCTATAGGAAGGAAGATGTAAAACCCTCTTTATATGGCTGCCTTGTAATAGCACAGTCAGACAGGCCTGGACTAAGTAATCGATAGCAGCTATTGAAGCCTAGGCCAGCTGAATGCGCTCATGTCAAATCTCTTTCTACCCATGCCATCTCCATCTCTCCCTGGCATATCCTCCTGAAGTCAGTGGAGATTGGAGAATAGATATGCTCATTAAAATAGGGAGTCTCTTTCTCCATGCTGAGGGCTCTACGGCAGATAGAAATAAGGACCCTACATTTGTGTTGTCCGTATGACTACGAATGAGTTATAGGCACTGTTCGGAAAAAAAACACGCTTTCCCATATCTGTCTTCCTGAAGCCCACTCAATAGACCTGTCTGGGCAGATGAACCATTTGAAACTAAGTCTCTGAAAGTGTTCATACTGGGAGGATCCACCACGGTCCCAAGACGCGCACTAGAATTGTTTTCCTTAAACATTTCTCCCCCCCCCCCCCCCGTGTGATCTGACCTCTACCCTACATGATTTCCTTCCATTTTATCTTCCAGTTTTTTTTTACCTGTCAACCTCAACCACATGAGACTTTTTTTTCTGGGGAGAAAAGTCTTAACAGAACTACAAAAGAATAAAGATCACCCCTCTGACACCTACCACTTAAAGGATCCCTCAAAGTTTCTCTCAAACCTGTCCAAGATGGATGAATGAATAAGGAAAAGTGTTTAAGAACAATGTAGCCTGGGCAGCTGTTTTTATATAGACCTAGAAATATTTACAATGAGTTTCTTTCTTTTCAGTGCAGTAAATCTGTCAACCCTCTTTCTCCACCGTATGCCTTAATACTGAAGGATGTGGTGCCTGAGGCTGGTCTAATGGTAAACACTGCCGTCTGCAGCACATACTGTATACAGTATATTACCTTCAGCGAGGGTACGAATCCTGCCCACTACCCGATCTCCCCCTCTCCCCATTCATTTCAACCATCAGTCCACTCCAAAAAATCTAAAATACTCAAAGGTGTGGAATCTTCTGAAAATTCACAGCAATTACTGTACATATACCTGTGCCAGAGACCCTTTACGGGGCATTAGATGACATGCTTCTTTGCTGCTGTTCAGTCACATAGGTGATTCAGTGCTAGCTTAGCATTGTGAGACTGGCTATGGTTTTCCCACCTTCTCCAATGGACCAGTCCCCCCCCCCCCCCCCCCAAAAAAAAAGCTTAGTTGAGCGCTTGGACAGGGAGAGAGACCTCCTCACGAGTGTCAGTATGAGAATGGTGGCCCATGCCAACAGAGGGATGAAAGCCCAGGATGACACTCACCACATGACAGGACCTGAGAGATGGCCAACAGTGATGTCAGAGGAACTGGGCAGGAGACAGTGCCAGGTCAGGCATGGATGCCAGACTACAGACGCTGCTGCTGATAAAACAAGGAGATTCGTAACAAAATGACTAGTTTGTTGTTTTTGCTAATGAGCAATAGGCTAATCAATCTGACTGCTTGGTGTACAATCAGACTAAATGGTATCCTGAAGCCTCTTCCCAGCAGGAAAGCCACAAGCAGTTTTGCACACTGGGCTTACTTTTCTGGAGTACTTGTCTCTTGCCTATCAATTTGATTTCACCTTACCTCTGGAGGTGAATTGCTGACAGTTCCCTCATCACTTACAACTTTTCAAGGAACGTCCTTTTAACACTCCATAACTTCCCACCACTCTCCTTCTTGCCTCTTCCAACACCCACTGTGTTCCCTCTTCCACCCTGTTGTCTGTAATTGATTTGACGCACCTTAGCGAGAGGCTACACTACATCACCATTATCAGGTAGTGTGACATGGCATGATTCCTGGCTGTGGGTGGTGCTGCTGAGCTTTGCCAAATCAGTGTCTTTCCCACCAGCTGGGGGTTTTGATTGGTCAGTGAGTCAATCTGATTGCTGTGAAGACTCCGGTGGGTTGAAACAAAGGGCTATAAATTAAAATTTCTTCCTATTTCGTGATTTCCAATCACGATATTGTCTCATTACTGTAACTCCCCACCGGGCTCGAGGCGAAGGTCGAAACATGACCCACCAAACCGCTTCTTGACACCCGCCCGCTTAACCCGGAAGCCAGCTGCACCAATGTGCCGGAGGAAACACCGTCCAACTGATGACCAAAGTCAGCCTGCAGGCGCATGGCCCACCACAATGAGTCGCTAGAGCGAAATGAGTCACTATATAGGGTGCAATTTGGGACACTCAAGTGTAATGATAGTCTACCATCGCCACCTGACAGACAAATACCCTTTTTCCTCCTGCTCCAGGTCTGCATTGACTATTTCTCCTGGCAGACAATGGGCTCTCTCTGCCATGTATGTATCACTAATAATGGTGTCTCTTATCTTAAAGGACAGAGCGCTGGATATATTTTGCTGATGGGGGGGGCCTGTGCTGTCAGTTGTAATTTAATTCCATCTCTTCCATTAGCTTAGGGCATAGCTCTGCTCTAGGTAGTTGGACAGTCTGTCGCTCTGTGTGTACTCAGGTAATTAATTTCCATGCTCATTGTCAGTGGAGAGAAGGGGAGTTATTGTCAAGAGAGACCTGTGCTTGCATTGTGAATGTGTGGGTCACTGGATATAAAGGGAGAGGGTGTGCGCATTTCTCTAAAGATGGTACCTCTTCAATTACAAAAGTGAGGCTCAATGTACTTATGTAGATTTGTGTTTACATACACCAGTCTAATCAACCTCCTCTCCATAGATCAGTGTGTCTGTATATTAGAGCCCGACCGATATATCAGTTCACCGACATGAGTGTGTTTGACAGAGAATAATTTATGGTAATAAGATTTCTGCATAGACAGTCTTCATTTAACAAGTCTCGATGCTGTGAATAATAATTCCACATATCCCTTTTGGAACCTCAGCTATTGTTGTCAACATTTCTATCTCATTCTCTGTGTCGTTCGTCTCTCAGGGATTCAGAGGGTCGTAAACTGTGTAAGAAAGTGAAGGTAGATCCCAGCTCAAAAAGTGGTGGCGCAGAACTCTTGCATTATAAGTGAGTATCTCAACGTTAACATGTACCTCACTGTTTTACTGTATGTCCAGAGGCTTGTGATGCCACCTGTCAGAAGAGAATGACATGTATGAATGTTCTCTAGGGAGTCATGCCATGCTAAACAAAGTCATCTACTTCTCTTCCCTGATTGAACAATGTGCTTGTCTCTTGCAGAGATGGGACATTCCATACAGAATACAACAGGCCTGCTACATACAAGGTAATTACTGACTCATTGTCCCACTGTCCCCCAAGGTCTCAATCAACAGTAATATAATGTATTTATTTCAATGTTGACTTAAGGAAGACACCAGTACAGTAATTAATATGAAACATTGCAATTATTCAAGTAATATTTGTTTCCTGGTTAAATGAACGGGGGTTCATTGTCTCCTACTGTTTTTGTATATTATGATGGTTCTCTTCCTACATGATGCCAATTGGACAGAGTCCTGCTTAGGCAAGACTTGATAATCCAATGGGTTTATGAGTGCTTTATAATCAGGGTGCTGGCATAAGAGTATCTGGAGTAATGGAGTGCTCTGCTCTGGGGTTGACCTTGATGTCTCCCTGGCCTGGCTAGCCAGCCCATTGGCTGGGGATGAGCCTGTGAGCACATCGATACTCATGGACATTAAGAAAGCTGTCTTGTCATAATGTAAAGGGTCCCCCCTTTTAAACTCAACGTTGATGGTCATTTGTCAGTCTGGTTGCTCGTCTTGTATTAAAGGTACTGTCTGCACTATTAGGACTGGCCTTTGCTAGACCTCTATAATCTGAACATGTTAGTAGTAGCCTAGTTGGTCATGATACGTTAAGATGAGGGTTCTCACTAAGGTCTTTATAGAATTCATTCTTCAAAATCAAGGAAAATGTTTCATGATTTAACTGCTGTGTCATTGTCAGTAGAAGTGTATTAGTTAGGGGTGAATAATGTTTCCTGTCCTACCTTCTGTCTCTGGAGGCATATGGCTCTTCATGTTGGCCTGGAAGGCTTATCAAACTCATTATGAACCGTGAACGTGGGGAAATTGCTTACATGGTTACTTTACGATGGATGGATGAACATTGAGATGGAAGTTAATGCCATCTGCCATCTATTAGAACTCCTCCTGTTTGGTTTAATATGAAGACTGGGATAAATTATGGAATGTCTCTGTTTAGCACTATGTCTAGACTCTAGGGTTAACCTCACGTTAATCTGTTACAGTATGCTAAATGTTTACTCTCTCTTTCACGTGCTCCTTCTCGCCAGTCCATGGTGGCGTTTTTAAAAGACCCCACAGGAGCCCCTCTTTGGGAGGAGAACCCAGAAGCCAAAGATATTGTTCATGTAGAAACTGAAAAAGTAAGTACAGAAATAACACGTTGTCTTACAACAAGGTGCATCTGCATGGTCATGTTTTTACTGGCACGATATGGACACTCTTCAGTTCAGAACGGAAATGGGTTGAGATGGCAGACCTGGGTTAAAATGGGCGTATTTGAAATACTTTTCAATGTATTTTCAAATAGTGTGGCTGAAAATCAACTACTTCTATTTGAAAGAATATTTTTAAAATCATATAAATGGCTTACTATTTGCAAATACCTGTTTCCAAATACATTTATTTTAAATACCCCTAGGACAAACAGAACTAAGTTCAAATGCATGGAGTATTTAAGTATTTGTATTTTCAAATTCATGGCAGCTTTCCAGCTGTATTTCCAAATACATTCTGATTTTCAAGTACTTGTATTTTCAAAATACTTACTTCTAAATATCTTTTGAAACCATCAGAAAATCCCTAAATATTATTTGAGGCCCGGTCTCGTTAATTACCATCAACCCACAGACCAATGCCTTAACATCCCTTCAAAGTTGTGAGCCGAGAGATTCTGTCCACTCTACCCTCCAACCTTGATGCATCCCAAGCTGACAACACAGATTAATATATAAACCACACATAAAAGTAGACTACACCAGAAAGCTGAATCTCTGCAGTTCACTTCAGTCAAGTTCAAACACAATCTATTAATGGGGCTTTGGTCTGACTGCAGTTGGCACTCTCACAGACAGCTCTCCAACAGCGAGGCTGACGCTCAATCAGAACCCAGCTCTGCGTACACAGGAAAGTTATTTTGATTACTTGAGATCCTATTTTGTACTCCTCTACTTGGTGGTGTACCATGCCTGGGGGTGTTGAGGGGTGTCTGCAGCTTCTACTGAATGAGAGTATGAGGAAGGATGACTAAAGAAATAGAGCTCACCCTCTAAGTGAAGCCTCATCTCCTCTCTATCAAAGGCATCTATTCAAACACTGTCTACTTCTGGTGTATTGATGAGCAGGTTTGTCAGTATCAGTGTTGTGATAACTCTTGGAAATTGTGCGTCTGACATAACACCATCTTCAATGAGGGACTAGCGTCATGTCGGAAAACAACTTGGTTTTTAAAGATGACACCGGTCGCTTTGATTTTAGTGACCCATAGGAAGCCACACACTGAGGGAAAAGGACAGTTAACATTGTGCACGATGACCTCTGAGATCACTAGTTCTCTTATCTCACTCAGGACTTCAGAAAGCTTCTGAAGAGGGAGGAGAGGCCGATCCTCATGATGCTCTACGCCCCATGTGAGTCATCGCATACACAGACCGACACGCACCTGAGTTCACATTTACTTATGATAAGCGCTCCTACCAATGCAGTTTAGAGTAAGGATAAGAGCAAGTGGCGCCTATTGGTATATCATATTTTATGACTTGCATAGAATATACAGTACCAGTCAAGTTTGGACACCTGCTCATTCCAGGGTTTTTCTTTTTTTTTTTTTTACTATTTTCTGCATTGTCATTTCATAGTTTGTCTACACTATTATTTTACATCTATGGAATCATGTAGTAACCAAAAAAGTGTAAAACAAATCTAAATATATCTGAGAATCTTGAAAGTAGCCACCCTTTCCCTTGACAGCTTTGCACACTCTTGGCATTCTCAACCAGCTTCACCTGGAATTATTTTCTTACAGTCTTGAAGGAGTTCCCACATGCTTTGCACTTGGCTGCTTTTCCATCACTCTGCGGTCCAACTCATCCCAAACCATCTCAAATGGGTTGAGCTCCGGTGATTGTGGAGGCCAGGTCATCTGATGCAGCACTCAATCATTTTCCTTCTTGGTCAAATGGCTGTTACACATCCTGGAGTTGTGTTGGGTCATTGACCTTTTGAAAAACAAATGACAGTCTCACTAAGCTCAAACCAGATGGGATGGCATAATGCTGTGGTAGCCATGCTGGTTAAGTGTGCCTTGAATTCTAAATAAATCACTGTTTTCAGCAAAGCACCATCACACCACCTCCTACATGCTTCACCACCTACTCAACGTCTCACAAAGACACAGCTGTTGGCACCAATCTCAAATTTGGATTCATCAGACCACAAAGGACAGATTTCCAATGTCCATTGTTCCTGATTCTTGGCCTAAGCAATTCTCTTCTTATTGGTGTCCTTTAGTGGTTTCTTTGCAGCAATTTGACCATGAAGTCCTGATTCATGCAGTTTCCTCAACAGTTGACGTTGAGATGTGCATGTTACTTGAACTCTGAAGCGTTTATTTGGGCTGCATTCTGAGGTGCAGTTAACTCTAATGAACTTATCCTCTGCAGCAGAGGTAACTCTGGCTCTTCCTTTCCTGTGGTGGTCCTCATGAGAGCCAGTTTCATTGAGCTTGATGGTTTTTTGAGATTGCACATGAGCACTTTCAGTTATTGAAATTTTCTGAAATGACTGACCAAGTCTGTCGTTTGTCTTTGCTTATTTGATCTGTTCTTTCCATAATATGAACTTTGATTTGGTCTTTTACCAAATAGGGCAATCTTCTGTATAACACCCTACCTTGTCACAACTCAGCTGATTAGCTGAAATGCATCATTCCACAAATTAACTTTAACAAGGCACACCTGTTAATTGAAATGCATTCCAGGTGACTACCTCAGTTGGTTGAGAATTCCAAGTGTGCAAAGCTGTGAAGGCAAAGGGTGGCTACTTTCAAGAATCTCAAATATAAAATATATTTTGATTTTAACACTTTTTACATGATTTCATAGTTTTGATATTTTCACTATTCTACAATGTAAAAAATGAAGAACCCCTGGAATGAGTAGGTTCGTCAACTTTTTACTGGTACTGTACATCAGTGAACTCCGTCAAGATGGGAAATGAAACTTATGTCTTGTCCCAAATGGCACCCTATGCCCTTCATAGTACAGTAGTGTATTTCATTGGAAATTAGGGTGCCATTTGGGACTTAACTTCTCAAAACTCTGCTTAGTGTAAGATTATGTGGTGGTAGCGGGAAGTCCCTTAAGGTTCTCTTGGATTTTTCCTTTTCCCTCAGTGCTAGACTCTACCATTGCAGCTTGTCATTGATTTTGATAATCAGATTTATTGAATAAAATTGTTCATGAAATGTTCAACCAGGCTCCTCTGGCCAAATTGGAAGCTCTAGATTATACTTTAAAATTTAAAAATAAAACTATTTCCAACTTTTTCATGAAGATTAAATCTTAACAATTGCCCCTTTGTAGCTGTATAAAGGAAAAACACTGGGTCCTTGGCATGAATGTTAATATTGCAGTATTATTTTTGTGTTGTGTCCATCTTGATAAATCATGCATTACTACAAAGTTCTGTTCATATTTACTGGTCCCTTGATAGAATGATGAGATGATCCTCTTATTCAGTATGTTGACAAGCTGACTGATGAGTCCTTAGAGCTTCTGTAATGTCTTCTGTTATTTTTCCTACAGGGTGTGGTGTCTGTAAGAGGATGCAGCCCGTATTTCAACAGGCAGCTACAGAGACCAAGGGTAAATTTGTAAGTAAACTCCTCTCACTCATTTTCATTGCGTGAAAATCTTAATACTTTGTTGCCTGTCTCTGAATTCATTTTTGGGTTAGTTGTCAAGTAGTTATGTCCCAAACATTCTCGGTTCGAAGACGGCTCAAATCCGTTCAGCCAGTCAAATTTAATAAAGTATTCAATTGCTTGCCTGTCTACCATAGCCCCACTTCTTGGTAGAAAGCTACTTTGAATGCACTGAAGCTCTGTTAAGTGATCATGGTTAAAGGGATACTTCAGGAGTTTGGCGATGAAGCACTTTATCTACAGTACCAGTCAAAAATTTGGACACTTACTCATTCAAGGGTTTTACTATTTTCTACATTGTAGAATAGTGAAGACATCAAAATTATGAAATAATACGCATAGGATCATGTAATAACCAACAAAGTATAAAACAAATCGATATATTTTAGCTTGAGATTCTTGGAAGTAGCCACCCTTTGCCTTGATGACAACTTTGCACACTTGACATTCTCTCAACTAGCTTAATGAGGAATGCTTTTCCAACAATCTTGAAGGAGTTCCCACATGCTGAGCACTTGTTGGCTGCTTTTCCTTCACTCTGCGGTCCAAACCATCTCAATTGGGTTGAGGTCAGTGATTTGTGGAGGCCAGGTCATCTGATGCAGCACTTACTTTCCTCCTTGGTTACATAGCCCTTACACAGCCTGGAGGTGTGTTTTGGTTATTGTCCTGTTGAAAAACAAATGACAGTCCCACTAAGCGTAAACTAGATGGGATGGTGTATTGCTGCAGAATGCTGTGGTAGCCATGCTGGTTAACTGTGCCTTGACTGCTAAACAAATCACCAGCAATGCACCATCACACCTCTTCCGTCCTTCACGGTGGGAACCACATGCAGAGATAATCCGTTCACCTACTCTGCGTCTCACAAAGACATGGCAGTTAGAACCAAAAATCTCAAATTTGGACTCATCAGACCAGTAGTAGTGATTTTATTTGTAGTGATTTTATTTGCAGCAATTTGACCATGAAGGCCTGATTCATGCAGTCTTTAAACAGTTGATGTGTCTGTTACTTGAACTCTGAACAATTTCTGAGGCTGGTAACTCTAATGAACTTATCCTCTGCAGCAGAGGTAACTCTGGCTCTTCCTTTCCTGTGGAGGTCCTCATGAGAGTCAGTTTCATCAGAGCTTGATGGTTTTTGCGACTGCACTTGAACTTTCAAAGTTCTTGACATTTTCCGAATTGACTGACCTTCATGTCTTAAAGTAATGGACTGTAGTTTCTCTTTGCTTATTTGATCTGTTCTTGCCATAATATGGACATGATCTTTTACCAAATAGGACTGCTTCTGTATACCACCCCTACTTTGTCACAACTGATTGGCTCAAACGTAAGAAAGGAAAGTCCACAAATGTCACTTTTAACCTGTTAATTGAAATGCATTCCAGGTGACTACCTCATGAAGCTGTTTGAGAGAATACCAAGAGTGCGCGAAGCTGTCATGGCAAATGGTGGCTACTTTTTTTGGTTACTATGTTATTTCATAGTTTTGATGTCTTCACTACTTTTTTACAGTGTAAAGATAAACATTGCAATGAGTAGGTGTCCAAACTTGACTGGTACTGTACATCAGAACTGTCAAGATTCAGAACTAAACGTATGCCCTGTCCCAAATGGCAACCTATGTCCTTCATAGTGCACTACTTTTGACAAAAGTAAGCAGAGACTTGGGAAGTGATGTGGTGGTAGAGATGTCCCTTAATGAGCTCTAGGATTTTTCCTACAATGTAGAATAAAGGAAACTCTTAAATGGGTGTATATTTGACTGGTACTGTACTTCCCCAGAGTAGGGTTGGGGCAGTATCTAGATTTTCATATGGTATTTTTCTGTACCATACCGTGTGTGTATATACATATAGTATTACCGAATGTGCACAGCTGGGGTGTTATTTCTAAAATAATATATAAAATAATGTTTTATTTTGGGGGGGTGCACAAAACAATTAGGCAACGGGGCTCTTGGGCTGAAATAAAACGTCTCAACAAAGAGGTGGACTAGTCAACCACAGATCGAAATCACGTAAGAAACCCCCATGTGACCACCTAGAAAAACACAGACTGTTTAACACGCTCATCCCCTAGCAAAGCAGGCACAGCAGAAAGTCTGGGGAGAAAATACACCCAGCCACCGCTTAGAAACACGCCTTGCTGCATGATTCATCTTCTGTAAGAGAACTAAGTGTTCACAGCCGAGGGTCTGAAGGGAGAAAGTACACCCAGTGTTTAAACATACAGGAGAGGCTTCTTCTAGAGAAAACAATGTAATCACTCCGTGTGTGTGTGCCTCATGGAAAAGAATGGGTTCTAATTGAAGGTGTTATGTGCGTCCCAAATACCACCCTATTCCCTTTAAAGTGCCTACATGCCCAGGTCAAAAGTAGTACACTGTATAGGGTGCTATTTGGGACACATACTTTGTCTAATTTCAGCAAGGCAGGCTGATGAGTGAATAAATGAAGTCTCCTGTTTAGAGATTTGCATAATCGATGCATTTAGCTCATGTACACATGTGGAGTGTTCTGTTTTGGCTGTGTGTGGTGTGCGAAAAGTGATTTTTGTTGCGCAAACAACGGTCAGCCAAGTCATCCGATCCAACACATTTTTCCCTAAATCCTCTTCCTACATCTGTGATGATAATTTCTCCTGAAGTTTATTTTAGTTCCTCATCAAGCTTGAGTATGTGCCAAGTCTTCATAAGAGTCCAAATTGAGTCGACACCCAAGTAATGAAACATTCACGTTATGAAGGCAGGGAACCTCACAGATTTGAACTAGATATGGCAGATGGGTTGCTTTGAGCTTTTTGAATTGCCCTTTGAAAGCTAACCTAGGTAGATTATTACCATGCATATTTCATTGTCCCCTTTCATCTAACATCTGGTTTTCAGGTGTCATTCTGTTTTACATGTTTTCCCCTCCTTTTTTGAATCCTCTTCATTTAGTGGAACTTTGTGTTTCTATGATGAATTAACTGTGTGCGCGCTCCCTGTGTGTCTGGTCTTTAGGTGCTGGCTGGGATGAACGTGCACCCAGCTGAGTTTGATGGCCTCAAGCAGGAGTACAATGTCAAGGGCTACCCGACCTTCTGCTACTTTGAGTGAGTCTCTCGCTATAGGCCACTGTAAATGCGCACACACCACAACTCAATCAGTCATACTGTTTCCATTAACAGGCAAGCCTAGTTGTGGTCTGGTCCTACCATTTGCTCTGACAATCGTCCCGTGGCTGAATCTAGTTGCCTACTCCGGAGTAAAGGCTTCAGAAATTCTCGCAGCAGGGAGGAGAGGGGGGGGCTTCAGAGGGTTCTTGCAGCAGCGGGGAGGGCTTCAGAGTGTTCTAGCAGTGGGGAATGTAGGTAGGATGGAGAGAAGGTAGAGGTGGTGGGTCTGTCTGTAGGCACTGGCAGACCTCACTCCCCCTTCCTTCCTTACAGGAGGCAAGTGTTGCTCCAGATGTTCTGAATCTGTTTATCACTTAAAAGTTTCTTTGCGGTTTTGGTTGGGTCTTAACGTATTCTGTTTGAAGCAGGCTCACAATGGGGGGCTGTGGCTGGCTGGGGAGGACATAGGCCTGGTGTCTAGTGGGTTCCTTGGCTGTTGGTTCAAAGATATCTGGGCATCTGAAGGAGGTTGGTCTGGGCTTTCTCTCTCCTCTGCATTGCATCAACGTCCCCAAGTCTCAGACGTCACACATCAGGGGGTCCTAGAAGTAACTGTCACGACAGACTCAAAGTGCGCTCAGTCTGACCCTAGATCACCTCTGTCAACTCAAACGGTCTCTTGTAAACAGTGTTTCTCTCAAGCCTCCAGCCCTAATCCTCTCCAATTTGGCGTTAGGCTCTCATCTCAGGCCAACCTCTACCTCCAGCCCAGCCTCAACACTTAGCAGCATTGTCCTCTCCGTGTTAAGTACTGTATCGTCTCTCTCTGTTAGCCCTTTAATTATTGATGGGCTAATTAAGCAGAGTCCTTGGCCCAGGGGGGAGGTGGGGCTAACAACCATACAGTACCATTGGTTACAGTAATAAGTTTCTCTCACTGATAAACATGAGTGCATTAGCCCAGGAACCAATCATTGCTGCTTCTAGAATTGTCTTTCAGTCTTGCTGTTCAAGCTCCTTTTCAAATACACCCACTCTGTACCGGAAAGAAAATGTATCTAAGGAGAGCAAGGGCACACAGTTAAACAGTTTGATAGCATTCTACCTGCAGGCTTTAAGTGTTTTCTAACTCGTTAGATAGCTGTATCATAATGCGTTATACCTGCATGTCCAGTGTTTCCAACAGTTTTGCTGAACTGAAACAAAGGTAAGCGTCCAAGCTCTCTCCCTCTGTGCCTCTTAAACTACGTGTGATGCGTGGCACTAATACTGTACGGCTGCTGTTTTGAATTTTACATTCCATTGGCCCGATGTTTACGGTTCCCTACAGATGAGCATGATCTGCAGGCATTCTGTTCAGCTGCAGCAGCTAGTGCTCCTCGCTCCCTACCCTCCGCTGCTGATTCATTTGTCTCAGGAGATCGGAAAGGATAAAGAAGCTGTTACATGAGGATCCGTTTCTGTGTGGGAAGACCCACATAGATATCCACACAATTGTAATTTTAGCTACTGTTTTTAGCTTATTTATAATACATGGTGAGGGGACAATGGACATGTACTTCTGCTCTTTTAACTAGTGGTACATTTAAGGAAGGGGTAAAACAATTCATGTTCAATTTAACTTGTCACAAAGCATTTACTTTCGACTTTCCACAAGTGACCCCGATCTCTCTGTATCTCACTGAAGAAACATGTCCTCTGGACATAAAATGCACTTTCCTAGAGGTCAACTCTTTCAGTGAAGTCAGTAGGTTACGTTGTAGTTTTTCCATCGTTCTTAGAACTTCTAGAAGCTGAACTCAGAATGTTGTGCAACACGCGTGACATGGATTAGTGGGTTTCCTAAATATAGTAATTATTCTGGGTGATACTGTACTGATGCCAGCAATGTTTTATATTCCTTTTTAGGAAGGGGAAGTTCCGGCACCACTATGAAAACTATGGGGGCACAGCCAAGGACATCACTGACTGGATGAAGAAGTGAGTTTAACTGTTTCCTTTCCTTCATCACTTCCCCTCATAAAATAGGGTCAGGAGGATTTACTGACCACGAGTTAGAGAGCTGGGAAAACTCTGGCATGTTTCTGTGTGGCTCAGTTGGTAGGAGCATGGTGTTAGCAACCCCTAGGCCAATGAAATGAGTATGTATACTTGCCGTACTGTAACTCTTTGGATAAAAGTATCTTGTAAGTGGCATATTACACCTGTACAGAGTTTATCAACCTACCCTGTGGTCTCACCCCTTTGTGGGGTGGCAGGTAGCCTAGTGGTTAGCGCGTTGGACTAGTAACTGGAAGGTTGCAAGATCGAATCCCAGAGCTGTTCTGCTGCCCGGACAAGGCACTTAACCCACTGTTCCTAGGCTGTCATTGAAAATAAGAATTTGTTCTTAACTGACATGCGTAGTTAAATCAAGGTAAAATAAATTAAATGTGCCCACTCACTCTGATCCCGGTTGGCTGTCACACTCGACTGTTCACCGTGCTCTAGTCTATTGAAAGGGCACAGAGCAGATTTCACAGCTATTGCAGGGAACAAAGACGGCGGAAACTGAGTCTCCAGTGGTTCTCGCAGGCAGATGCTTCAAGGCATGACAGCTTTCCTCTCCTTGGAGTACACTAACCACTTCAGAAACAATCCCACGGTATATACCCATACACACACCTGTACGTACACACTGTAGAAATGATCCTGACTCAGTCTTCCTCTAGGGTCCAGTATGACCTGCTAGGAGGTCTGTAGTACTAATAGTTAATGATCCAATATCCTTAGTGAACATTACATGCCTCTGTGGATGTCCTCACATCACCTCTGCAAGATGAGCTGAACCTGAATGGGCAGAGGAGAAAAACACTGCAGAGCTTGGTGCTTAGATTCCTCCATGGTGACATTATGGGCTGTCTGTCGTTATGAAAGGGGGCACGAACACCACACGCACACAAAGTGGTACTGCAGCAGGCATCAGTAGGCTAAGTAATAAGGAAGTGCACCTGATGTTGCCTAGAAACGAGCTGGACATCTGGCTATGAATGAGTACTGTGAATAGGTATGCACCTGCTGTGCACTTGAATATATTGGCGATGACATGCAGTACTCTGGAGCACACTGTCCAGGAGCTGTCAATCTGTAGCTGCATCCCATTTGCACATGAAAACAGATTCAACCTCCTAGGCTCATTTACACGTGCTGTAGACGGTTGTTAACACTCGTATGTCTTCTCCTGGACTCGTGGCTAGTAGGAGTAAAAGACTGTAAGAAGTGGTGTCTGTGTGCCTCCAAGGTCTTGGCTGTGCTAGGGAGGGCTCTGTCATATGGGTGTGACCACTACAGGCCAGATGTGTCTGACATGCCGTGAGGTGGAGTAGGCGCTACAGTACAGCTGGGCCTGCCTCTATTCATAAACATGTTTTAGCTCACTTCTCAGTTCTTTAAATCATTCTTTTCTCACTCCCACCCTCGCCTGTCTCTCCAGTCCCCAGCCCCCCCAGCCGAAGGTCCCAGAGGTCCAGTGGTCGGAGACTGACTCCCCTGTCTTTCACCTGACTGACGACTCCTTCGATGGGTTCCTGGCCGAACACCCGTCTGTCCTGATCATGTTCTACGCTCCATGTGAGTAGCCACACACACACACACACACACACACACTCAAAGTAACAGGTTATTATGACATCATACGCTTTACATAAGTTTCATCGTGTCATTGCTAGAGCTTATGCAACACATTGTAACAATAGCAAACACTTTGTAAAAGTGCCAAAGTTAAAATCTTCAGCTGTTTAGATTTCCATTGCGAAACATCCTCATACAAAACTCATCTGATCTGTGAGTAGAGAAGCAAGTAAACGTCAGGGGAATGATTTGACAGTTGAAAAGCAGTGATTGTCATGGCTCACTGTATAACTTCAAATATATGTAAATACTGTACATGCACATTTTAGAATGCAATAGTTGCACAACTGAATTGTGCATTGTTACACTCCGAATCTGCATGAAGATGCTCTCCCTGCCTAGTTAATGCACTATTTAAGGTTTTGAAAACAATCCACATGTCTTGTTTGACTCGAGCTCAACTAGTTCAAAATCAAAGGTTTTTCAGCACTTTCAAATCTTTCCCTCTTGTCTGCGGATGACCTCCTCCTGGCTGGTCCTCACTTAGGCCCTCTTTACTTTGCCTGTCAACCTGGTACCCACCCGTGGTGTGTATATAAAGGACCATGGCTCACTGGGGATAAAAGCCCCTTTTTTATATGGCTCCTTGTTATAACACAGAAAGGCCACTAGACCGACCCACCCTCGCCCCATGGTGCCCTGCCTCTCACAATGCACATCCTGGCTGTCACACTCCACTGGGAACTGCTGTGGCCACTCACTGAGATGCCCAAGCCAAGAGCAACCAACTGATATAAGCACATCAGGCAGACATTTCAGCTCTCTCAAACACACACAGGAGCCCCTCCTAGCAAGACCAAATGCATACACACAAACACACACTTGCCTGGAAGCAGTTTAATGGTCAAGCTGTCATAGTGAGATTAATGGCCTCATGGTCAAGAGCAACAGCGTTTGTCCAAACTCTTACGGAGTTTCCCTTGTCTGTGTGCATCTGCCGACGCAGGATGTATAGAGACCAAATTACTGGTTTGTCTGAATGGCCCTGGTGGATCCTCTCAAGCATGACGGATGCTGGTGATATATGTGGGCGTGTGTCTCAGACCTGTTCACACACACCAAGGTTAAAAACAGGATCTGGCCAAATTACCATCATCCACTAGTCTATTCAGACCAGTGATAGGAGGAAACATGGCCAGACACACACTGAGCCATACTCAGCAGAGCAGCCTTATTTTAATACCCAAGAAGTCTTTCTGTTCAACACTCCAAAAGGAAATGCACACTCCCCTGCTGTGAATCAACATTTCATGTAGCTTAGCCCTCCCCCAAAACTCCTCTCCTTTCCCAGACACTAAATGAAGGTGATGAAACCAGCAGAGGTGAGGTGATGCAGAAGATGAAGCAATAAAGCACTATTATTCTGTCTCCTGTTTTTAAACAACTTTTCTTTTAAGGTCAGAGGCAGTGCTTTCCTCCACAAATCCTGTCTGACAATTCTACAAAAGATTCAAATTAAACACTAAGTATTTTGCATGCAACAGTGTAATGTGGAGTTCAGATGTTACTGAGGACTGTTCCTTGCCATATTCAAAACGGCCATGTGCCAACTTAAGATCTAGCAGATGCATCCAGCCATGCACAGCAATGCTATTAGAAAACAAACACAGCATGCATTCTGCTCTTCAGAGCTTAGGCAATACAGGCCTTACAAAAACCTCTAGTGGATGCTGGTTACAAATATTGAGTTCAGAATCTGAACTTTTTTTCAGTTCTAAAAATAAGATGCTGAGCTCATCATTTTTTAATTTTTTTTTTAATTATTTTTTTTTTATATAAAAGCGCTGCATTTATTCATGATGCTGGAATTCAATGTTACAGCTGTGTTGACGAGCTTGCGCTGTGGGGAACATTAGTCCTATTATCCTCTCACGTCACTGGTCTCAGTTCCACTGTTTTCTCCCGTTACACTGGCTAGAGGTGATGAGGACAAAACCTTTCAATTCCTACAGCTACACCCTGCCATATGGATGGAGTCATGCCTATAGTTAGTGGACAGACATGACTATATCCTTCAGGCTTATACTTCAGGGAGTTAACTCACTCTGATAAATGTCTTACAATTTACTGTCCCTTCTAGGGAAATAACCCACTTGATTACGAGGTGAGAATGTTGCTCATTAGTTCTGCGTGTTGGTGTCTGACTTGTTAAGTAAACAAAGCACAAGTTGGGCAACATTAGGTGTTCTACATTTTTAATATAGTAAAACTGCCAATGGTAAGTTGAAAACAGGTGGGGGGGAGGAGAATTTTAATTGAATGTACTTGGATGAGGCCCTACTGAGAACATAGTGTTGCGAATGGCTTGATTCATTCAAGAGGCTCTTCTGTTTCTATTATAAGGCCACTTATAATGTGATTATGGGCATGTATGGTGAGAATCCCTAGCATTAAGTCATCCTCGCTCAGCTATTCATGTCTGTTTTTGTGTTTTGAACCGCAGGGTGTGGCCATTGTAAAAAGATGAAGCCAGAGTATGAGGAAGCCGCTGAATACCTCAAAGACACAAATGTAAGTACGATGGTGTATGTAACAGGGAAAGAGGGATACCTAGTCAGTTGTCCAACTGAAATGCTTCTTCTGCATTTAACCCTCTGAATCAGAGGGGTGCGGGGAGCTGCCTTAATTGACATCCACGTCTTCGGCGCCCGGTGAACACTGGGTTAGCTGCCTTGCTCAGGGGCAGAACACATTTTTACCTTGTCAGCTTGGGTATTCGATCCAGCAACCTTCCAGTTTCTGGCCCAACGCTCTAAAAACAGTGCTTGTGATGTGTGTATTTATATGTATGTGCATACTTCTGTTGAAGCCTTTCAACACCAATTTATTCCAAACCCCAGCTGTGAGATATTGCCTGAAGTGAACACCAGAACAGAGTTAAACCCTTCTACTTGGCTGGTGCTGTCAGAGCTCCTTATGTGTTTCTGATTAGCTGGGTGTGTCTGCCCTCTACACTCCCCAGCCCAGAGCCAGGGTCAGGCCAATACAAATCAGCAGAGAACGCATGGGGATTGGAACAATTATCTCTTCCATCCCCGATCTGCTGTGTTCCGCTCTTCTGCAACACTGCTGGATTTTGTATCAGCAATGGTCCACCACCCAATGGACATCCAGCCAACTTGACACAACTGTGGGAAGCATTGGGTTCCCCATGGGCCAGCATCCCTGTGGAATGCTTTCGACACCTTGTGGAGGCCATGCCCCAATGAAGTGACTGTTCTTGTGGCAAAGGGGGGGGGGGGGTGCAACTTTATATTAGGAAGGTGTTCAAATGTTTGGTATACTCAGTCAGTGTATGTATTTCTAGAAATGATGAGGTGTACTTTTCAGGGTTTATATTCAGCCTCTGAATTACCTCACTCTAGAAGGGTCAACCAGTTTTGGGGGGGGAATTTGTATCTGAGTAACAGTTTTTGGGCTTTTCTTGCCTCTACAATGATGTTCCAAAAGTATTTTGAACTTATTTTAATCTCGCCTGAGTTATTTGTGTGGCGTGAACTGCATGTGCTTACTTTTCTGTGAGTTTTTTTTTTTCTCCTCTGTTCTCACTGGGCTGAGTTGACCTTTAAGTGCTGTGATCCAGTCTGAACTAGCTGATCTATGTGGTGGTGTATCCTGATCTGACTCCTGCCCTTTTGTTGCTCCAGAGCCCTGGGGTTCTGGCAGCTGTGGACACCACCATTCACAAGGCGGTGGGAGACCGCTTCAAGATCTCCGGCTTCCCCACCGTCAAGTACTTTGAGAAGGGAGAGGAAAAGTTCACTCTACCCCACCTTAGGAGCAAGGACAAGATCATTGAATATCTACAGAAGTGAGCCATGTTCTTCTATAGTACTTTGTCCTTCCATAACCCAGGGTCAACATAAGCCTGGTCCAGATCTGTTTGTGCTATTTTGCCAATTCCTAGTAATATTCTCAGCACAAACTGATCTAGGACCAGGTCAACACACCAGTTCCAGATTAGTTTATGGAAAATGGGCTTAAACTGAGGCAGTTCTCAATTTCTGGAGTCAAGTGTTGGTGTGTCTCACCCCTTCATTGACTTGATGTAGTATGTTAGGATTCGGGCTGACACGTCACATTCTCTGCTGAGCTTAACTGGCTAGATATATGATGCCTGTTATCTCCAGTGGACTATGAAGTCTTGCGAGATCACGAGGATGTTAGATGGTGCAAATGAACAACAGTAAGCTGCTTTGAGGGTGCTTTACTATACTGCTAGATGCAGTGATGTAATGCTCATGTTTTGTATTGTTGGAACCCTCTGTTAAAACTATGAGATTTATTTTTTTCCTTCTATTAAGCTAGTGCTATCAAAAGTTGCTGAATGTCTTTTCTTTTCAAACTGATCCACAATTTTTCCATTGTTTGTGACCCCAGCCCCCAGGCGCCCCCTCCCCCAGAGCAGTCCTGGGAAGACAAGCCATCTGGTGTCAGCCATCTTGGAATGGAGGACTTCAGGGAAGTTTTGAAGAAGAAGAAGCATGCCCTCGTCATGTTCTACGCACCATGTAAGACGAATGTGACATTTGGAATAACTAGTCTCAGGCAGGGCTACCTCATCACGAGACAGTGAGTCCAAATCGTCTCTGCTACATTAGCATCCTGCTAGTGACGATGACACTGCACCGCTTGTTAGTGTCCGCTATAACAACATTTGATTGAACTTTTTACACTTTTTTTTGTTTTTAAATGATCTATGCTCCGTAAGGAACAAAAGGGTTTAAGGTTTTACACCACCAATACAATCATTCTAGACTTTTTCTTGCCAAGATCTGCCATCTGGTGGAAAATGACAATGCTCAGTATAGCCTTATAGTACCAATGGGGGGGAGTAGTAGACAGCATTGTCAGGCCAATACAGCATCTCATATCCTTTCAGTGGACTCGCACACCCTTCCTTCCCAAGTAATTCAGGACAGGTTCATGGGCTGTGCAGGCTGACAGTAAAGAAGCTCTGCAGTCCCTGTCTGATAAGAGACTTAAAAGACCACATCACTGCACCGCCCGTCTTCCTCTTAGTTAACATGAAACAAAACAACGCCTTTCAAAGAGGTTGTGAAGAGTGGAGACCCAGCAGAACACAGCAATAACAACCTGCTCTCTGTTTTTGTCCCTCTTCTCCTAATCCTCTTTGTAACAACCGCCTATTAGGGGCTTTGAGAGATCAAACTACTGACTTACACATGAAGACTGTCTAATCTAATGCCTTCAGACAATATGTAAATTGTTAGCTAAAGGAGGGCATCTGTTAATTGCAGCCTCCTCTTCGTCAGATCTTCTGAACTAAACTGCTACCTCTAACATGTATCAGAGCAACGCTACCTACTCCTATCCCCAGGAATTTCCTCCTAGTTATTTGTTGCAATTCAATAAATGCTTATTTGTATCATACCTTTTTAGGCTAAATACTGGAAATTATTTGTAAATAAGAAAGCATTAACATTTAACATTCTGCTTACACCAGAAAGCTACTGTATATTTCAATTGGACTTGTTGGGAATTGTCAGTTTAATATTTGAAGTGTAGAATCAAGATGGGATCGGACAAACTGGTATGTTATACCCTGCATGTATTGAAGAGACACAGCACATCGTTTTTACTACTATAGCTCTTACACCAATTACATAAGAAGATTCAACATATTTCACATTCAACAGAATGGGAAAATCAGAGCATAAGGCTTGCTGCAGCTCCCTGTGGTTCTATTGTTGAGTATCAATTATTACTGATGTGAAAGGGACTGAAATGACTGAAGGCCTTCTCATGGTGAAAAGGAGAGGGTTCTCATTTAATGTCTTTTTTTTTTGGTCCATTTTCAGCAGCAAAGCAAACTATCCAGAAGTATTCACTTACTTGGTAATCTTAGTCAGTGGCAGCAAAAGTGGTATCAGTAATCACTTTAAAAAAGAGTTCTTACAGTAGTTGACCCTAAGCAGGTAAAGCGTCTCTTGTGGATGTGCATCCCCTTGCTGAAAGTCAAGGGGGCAGTCATTATCTGACATATCCAGCATTCTTTAGTATAAAATGGTATTCCTGCCGTTCTGAGCCCTGGTAAATGTGGTCTGTCCCAAATGGCACCCTATTCCCTATATAGTGCACTACTTTTGACTAGGGCCCTATGAGCCAAAAGCAGTGTTTTATATAGGAGACAGGGTGCCATTTGGAACATAGCCAGGGAATTGTGGTCAATGAGGCAGGGCCCATCCTTAGCTCTGATGCTGGTCATCATCATAACAACAACAATAAGAAGTGGGGAAATTGGTTGTAAACAGTATTTTTTTGCACCATTATGTATTTTCAGTCATGGTCCATAAATGAGGAAGTGGAGAGTGTTGCACAATCCAGGCTTTGTTTACAGAACCCGAAACCTGAATGTATTTGTATCTTTCAAAATGTCATTCAACAAACCTTTTTAGTGAGTTAATGCTTGCGTCACCTTTTTTGCTAACCTTATCACTGGTGAACTGTGATGTCATTCTGTTAGATACGTGGGCAGCATGTCAAACAGACTGGTGTACCACACAGGAGGGCTGTAAATGTGCCTGTCCTGGTCTGTACAGTGACTAGAGGATGGGTGGCGCACACATGCATACCTTTTGTGTGGTGGAGTTCAGGGAGCCAGCCGGTGGCTGGGACAGATATGGATGGCCCGCGGAAAGCGGCAGGGAGGTTTCATTTATGACTCCAATAAAGGGATTTATATCTCCCTATAAAATACAAGTGAGCCATCACTAATGTGGGGTAATTCTGAAAGGGACAGGCTAGCCCGGGAGAGTGTTGGAGGGGGGGGGGTGTGTTTGAGTATGTGAGAGAGCATAATGATCACTAGGTTTTGTGTGTTTTGAATTACAATAAATCCTGTTGTCTTTATGTGGTATTAATGGTAGGTAGTTGGGGTGAGCCAAGGGTCAGTCTATTCTGTAATAACCTTGAGTGTGTCTCTCTCTGCTCCCTAACAGGGTGTCCCCACTGTAAGAACGCTGTCCCTCACTTCACCACAGCAGCAGATCTCTTTAAAGAGGACCGCAAGGTGAGCCTCCCTCCAACCCTCCTGAAATGTACACATTGTCTATTTTTCTTTATTCCTCTTCTGTCTCAATGTACCGTTGACCTTCATAAGCATTACTACTTTTAGATGCACTCTCTTGCTTGAACTTAAGTCAGATACTGTACTCCCTCTCTACCTCCAGCCTCAGTTAACCTCTGACTCCATCCTCTCAATCCATCTGACAGCCTCCCTCCTCCTTTAAGTCTATGTTCTGATTCCCTAACTCAGTCACTGTTTCCAGTTGTTAGCAAGACCCTATCTGACTCACCTCTGTGCACACACACTGTAACGTGAACTCGCTGAACAACAGGGAAGCGTGCTTTGCTGTACTCACAGTAAGCATTAATGATCATAACACTAACTGACCACAAACGGAAGCTAACGGGATCGATATGACAACAGCCAGTGACCGTGCAGGACTACAAATTCAAAACAGAAATCCCATAATTAAAATTCCTCGAACATACAAGTATTGCACACATTTTAAAGATACACTTCTTATTCATCCCACCAGTGTCCAATTTCAAATAGGCTTTACAGCGAAAGCACCACAAACGATTGTTAGTTCAGAGCCAAGTCACAGAAAAACACAGCCATTTTTCCAGCCAAAGAGTAGTCACAAAAATCAGAAATAGAGAGAATTAATCACTATCCTTTGCTGATCTTCATCAGATGACACTCATAGGACTTCATATTACACAATACATGTTTTGTTCGATAAAGTTCATATTTATATCAAATCTCAGTATACATTGGCGCGTTTATGTTCAGTAGTTCCATCTGATTTTGCGGCGAGCCACATCAATTTACAGAAATACTCATAATAAATGTTGATGAAAATACAGGTGTTTTGCATGGAACCTTAGATACACTTCTCCTTAACCTCTCTAGGGTAGAGGGCAGCATTTGTAATTTTGGATGAAAAGCATGCCCAAATTGAACCGCCTGCTACTTGGGCCCAGAATATATGATATGCATATAACTGGTAGATTTGGATAGAAAACACAAGTTTCCAAAACTGTTAAAATAGTGTCTGTGTATAACAGAACCTGAGAAATCCATTCAGAAAGTTTTTTTTTTTTTTTTTTTGTGTGTGTTGGTTTTGGAGTTTTCTATTCAATTACATTAGTATCCATTGACTTAGAACTAAATTTGCAGTTCATATGCCTTCCACTAGATGTCAACAGTCTTTAGAAATGGTTTCAGGCTTGTATTCTTCTAAATGAGGGAGTAAGACCAGTCTGAATGGGTGGACCCTTGTGTCACAGAGCTTTTTTCATGCGCAATCCCGCGAGTGTATTTCTTGTTTACCTTTTATATTAACGACGTTATTGTCCTGTTGAAATATTATAGATCATTTAGGCTAAAAACAACCTGAGGATTTGAATATAAACATTTACATGTCTCTATGAACTTTACGGATACAATTTGGATTTTTTTTGACTTCGTTTGAGCCTGTGGATTACTGAAAACGCGTGAACAAAACTAAGGTTTTTGGATATAAAGAGACTTTATCGAACAAAATGAGCATTTATTGAGTAAACAAATGTCTTCTGAGTGCCACCATATGAAGATCATCAAAGGTAAGGGATTAATTTTATCTCTATTTCTGAGTTTTTGTAACGCTTCTGCTTAGCTGGTTACTGTTTGTAATAATTTGTCAACTGGGCTATGTTCTGGGCTAGGTATGGTTTCGCCAAAAAGCATTTTATTAATCTGACACTATGGTTGGATTAACAAGAAGTTAACATATTTTACATAGGTTTAAAGATTATGTTTTCGGAATTTTTATAATGAGCATTTCTGTATTTGAATTTGGCGCTCTGCAATCTCACCGGATTTTGGCCAGATGGGACGCTAGCGTCCCACATGCCCTAGAGGTTAATGCAACCGCTGTGTCAGATTTCAAAAAAGCTTTACGGGAAAAAACAAACCATGCAATCTGAGTACGGTGCTCAGACCAAAAAATATCTGCCATATTGTGCAGTCAAAAGAAGTCAAATTACTTTATTTACTTTGATCTTCATCAAAATGCACTCCCAGGAATCCCAGTTCCAAATGTTTTGATAATGTCCATTTATGGCCAAAGAGCTTCTTTTGTTAGCGTGTTTGGTAACCAAAACTCATGAAGCGCTTTCACTAGGAGCAGACAATGTCAGAATTAGGTTAGTCTGTAGAAACAAGTCAAACGATGTATAGAATCAATCTTTAGGATGTTTTTAACATCTTCAATAATGTTCCAACTGGAGAATTCCTTTAGAAATGCAATGAAACGCGAGCTAACACTCTTGTGAACGAGTGTCACAAGCTTTTGGCACTCTGCCAGACCACTGACTCAAAGGGCCCTTATGAGCCCCTCTTTTACAGTAGAAGCCTCAAACAAGGTTCTGAAGACTGACATCTAGTTGAAGCCTTAGGAAGTGTAACATGACCAACATCCCACTATCTTCAATAGGGGCTGAGTTGAAAATTGACCAACCTCAGATTTCCCACTTCCTGGTTGGATGTTTTTCTCAGGTTTTTGCCTGCCATATGAGTTCTGTTGTACTCAGACATCATTCAAACAGTTTTAGAAACTTCAGTGTTTTCTATCCAAATATACTAATAATATGCATATATTAGCAACTGGAACTGAGTAGCAAGCAGTTTACTCTGGGCACCTTATTCATCCAAGCTACTCAATACTGCCCCCAGCCATAAGTATTTAGTGTTAAATTAAGCATAATGGTTGCGTCACTCAATCTGACTAAGCTCTTTTGGTATTTGGCTTGCGTAGTTTTCATTATTCACATTGTGGAAATAAATCTCTTAAGGTTTACTAAATCACTGATTGTAATGTAACTCTTTATTCTGGACTTAGGTGTTCATATTGTTATCAAGCAAATATTAGTTCTTGTTCAGAATGAGATCTGCACCCTCAGCCCAGAATGTGAATCTCTCTGCTGTGGATACGTGTGGCATTAAACGCACACCTAGGTCCAAGAATTTGTCTTTATTCTAGATTCACATGAATCACCATCTACTAGCTCTGTTTTATTGCCTAGATCCCAGTCACGGGGTGGGGCTGAAACAAGTCACTCTCTGTGCACTTCGTCACTGAGACTCTCCATAACGAGCCCAGAGCAGAGCGGGTGTCTAACGCTGCTTGGCTGAAGGATCTCTTATGTGTCAACTTGGAGTAAACACTTAAAACAGACTGTGTGCAGGTGTGGTGTAGTAACTATTACTGCCACTAAGCATTTGAGGCTGTGTATCCAGGGAGGGATGGCTGGTTGGTTGCTTGGTGTTGTGGTTGGGTGAGGAAGCAGGTGTTCCAATGCAACATACACAGGGGTACCTTCTCTTACTCCTCATGCACCTTCTCATCCCTTCACAGCACTGCTGCAAAGCGGTGTATTTTACAGTGAATGCTACAGAAGCAAACTCCTTCGTGGGCCACTCTTTTGACTGTGCGTTTGCTGGTGTGTCACTGCTGGCTGTTTTTAAGCTGGTTTAAAAACAGCCTCTACTACATCTTTGTTTATTGACAATCTGAGCTGGGTGTGATTTAACAAGCCACAGGAAGCATGCGTGCCTTTTGTTGCCTTTTCTTGTAGCCAGGTTTGGGCGGATTACTTGACGAATGTACTAGCCTAATCTAAAAGCCTACTTATATATATGTAGTATTTAAATAAACATTCCCATGTTCAATAGCCTAGAAGAAACAAAGAAACCTAGTCATTTTAACCTGGTAGTAATGCATTTAAGAATCCAATTTCAATAATTAAACTCCTATTTCCTTGGAAAGTATACTCAAACAGCATATGTTGGATATTAATTGCCTTTAGCAAGGCACTGCAGCTTTTCCTGGCTGATCCCCCTCGAACTTATCAGCAGCCCAAAGAATCTCCATTGATTGGAGGAGTATTAGTCTACTAGTGAATTTAACCAATATTTAAGATCCAGTTGCATTTTTTTCTATGAAAAGAACACTGAATATGACTGAGCTGCACAGGTAGGAAATACTACCTCTTCAGAGACACAACTGAACTTCAAGGAGTTGGTCTGATGGGGATCCATGATGTCATCGGCCTCCCCCTTTGCTTGAGGAGCAATAGAGAACAAAAGTGAAGCCCCCCCCACTTGTGCCATGTATTGACTTACATGATGATCCAATCATCTTAATACTTTAAGAGCCCACATTGACACCTGATGAGCCATCAGCGGGACAATTAGTCAATATCCCTCAATTGATGTTGGTCATCTGCTATTGTCTGCTTGATAAAGCAGCGTCTAGATTTAACAGAAGGCTGTTTCCAACGGGATCCATCCGTCTGGTATCTGCCCCCTAAAATTATTTTCCTTTTTATTGAATTGAGATTTATGATAGCCTGGAGGTTTTTATTCTAGTTGTATAGATATTGTGCTTGGCTGCCAAATGTATAGGTGTCCACATAATATTTAAATTGAGGAAGTGTGATCATAATGGTTGAATGATAGCACCGGCGGGGATGGCTGCCGCCTTATTGGCTCTTAACCAACCAGTGATTCAGTCAATAATTTGCCTTTGCCTTCTGCCCTGCTAGCTAACGTTCAATCGCTGGAAAATAAATGGGGCGAACTGAAAGCACGTATAAATTATTGACTGAATCACAATGGGACATTAACTGTAATATCTTATGTTTCACCGAGTCGTGGCTAAACGACGACATTAAGAACATACAGCTGGGCCTCCCAGGTGGCGCAGTGTACTGCAGCGCCAGTTGTTCCATCAGAGTCCCTGGGTTCGCGCCCATGCTCTGTCGTAACCGGCCGTGACCGGAAGGTCCGTGGGGCGACGCACAATTGGCCTAGCGTCGTCCGGGTTAGGGAGGGCTTGGTTGGTAGGGATGTCCTTGTCTCATCGCGCACCAGCGACTCCTGTGGCGTGTCCTGGGCGCAGTGTGCGCTAGCCAAGGTTGCCAGGTGCACGGTGTAGCCTCCAACACATTGCTGGCACTAAAACTGCACTCAATGAGCTGTATACTACCATAATCAAACAGGAAAACACTCATCCAGAGGCAGTGCTCCAAGTGGCCGGGGACTTTAATGCAGGGAAACTTGAATCCGTTTTTACCAAATTCCTATCAGCATGTTAAATGTGCAACCAGAGGGGGAAAAAAACTCTGGACCACCTTTACTCCACACACAGAGACACGTACAAAGCTCTCCCTCGCCCTGCATTTGGAAAATCTGACCATAATTATATTCTCCTTCTTACAAGCAAAAATTAAAGCAGGAAGCACCAGTGATTCAGTCAATTTAAAAAAAGTGGACAGATTAAGCAGATGTTAAGCTACAGGACTGTTGGCACACTGGCATATGTTCCGGCATTCTTCCGATGGCATTGAGGAGTACACCATATCAGTCATTGGCTTCATCGATAATGCATCGATGATGTCGTCACCACAGTAACTGTATGTACCAACCAAAAAACATTTATTACAGGCAACATCTGCACTGAGCTAAAGGCTAGAGCTGCTGCTTCTAACCCGGAAGCTTGTAAGAAATCCCGCTACGCCCTCAGACGAACCATCAAACAGGCAAAGCGTCACTACAGGACTAAGTTTGAGAAGTACTACACTGCCTCCGATGCTCGTCGGATGTGGCAGGGCTTGCAAACCATTACAGTCTAACAGACGAGCTAAACTACTTATGCGCTCACTTCAAGGCAAGTAACACTGAAACGTGCTTGAGAGGATCAGCTCTTCCGGATGACTGTGATCACGCTCTCTGCAGCCAATGTAAGACCATTGTAGGTCAACATTCGCAAGGCGGGGCCAGACGGATTACCATGACGTGTACTCTGAGCATGCATGGGTCCTCGGGTGTGTGTGTGCTCAGTCCCCCTCCTGTACTCCCTGTTCACTCATGACTGATCGACTCCCAACACCAAGTTTGCTAATGACACAAGTGGTAAGCCTGATCACCGACAACGATGAGACAGCCTATAGGGAGGAGGTCAGAAACCTGACCATGTGGTGCAAGGACAACCTCTCCCTCAACGTGATCACGACAAAGGAGATTGTGGACTACAGGAAAAGGAGGACCGAGCACGCCCCCATTCTCATTGACGGGGCTGTTGTGGAACCGGTTGAGAGCTTAAAGTTCCTTGCTGTCAACATCACGCACGTGACAAATATTTGATAATCATTATATTAGCGATCCACGGTAGACATCTCTCTTAATGAAAAGGCACCCCATCCCGCTGACGTGAGCTGCATTTTTGGATGATAAAGTAGTGAATTTGGAGTTTCTCTTCTCTGCAGATCGTCTCTGGTTGGATGGGGAGAGTCACACAGCTATTTTCAGGTCTCTCCAGAGATGTTCGTTCGGGTTCAAGTCCGGGCTCTGGCTGGGCCACTCAAGGACATTCAGAGACTAGTCCCGAAGCCACTCCTGCGTTGTCTAGGCTTTGTGCTTAGGATCCTTGTCCTGTTGGAAGGTGAACCTTCGCCCCAGTCTGAGGTTGTGAGCACTCCGGAGCAGGTTTTCATCAAGGATGGCTCTGTACTTTGCTTTGTTCATCTTTACCTCTATCCTGACTCGTCTCCCTGCCACTGAAAAACATATTCACACCACAATGCTGCCACCAAGATGCTTTCTCGTAGGGATGGTGCCAGGTTTTCTCAGATGTGATGCTTGGCGTCCAGGCCGAGTTCAATCTTGGTTCCATCAAACCAGAGAATCTTGTTTCTCATGGCCAGAGTCTTTAGGTGCCTTTTTGGCAAACTCCCAAGTCAGCTGTCATGTGACTTTTTGCTGAGGATTGGTTTCCGTCTGGCCACTACCAAAAAGGCCTGATGGGTGGCGTGCTGTAGTGATGGTTGTCCTTCTGGAAGCTTCTCCCATCTCCACAGAGGATCTCTGGAGCTTTGTCAGTGACCATCGGGTTCTTGTTCACCTCCCTGACCATGGCCCTTCTCCCCCAATTGCTCAGTTTGGCCAGGCGGCCACCTCTAGGGAGAATCTTGGTGGTTCTAAACTTCCATTTAAGAATGAAGGCCGCTGTGTTCTTGGGGAACTTCAATGCTGCAGTCATTTTTTTGTTACACTTCCCCAGCTCTGCCTCAACACAATCCTGTCTCTGAGCTCTACGGACAATTCCTTCCAAATCATGTCCAATCAATTGACTTTACCACAGATGGACTCCAGTCAATTTGTAGAAACATCTCAAGGATGATCAATGGAAACATTGATCATCCTTTTTGCAAAAACTGTCCTACCTATTGCAAGTCAAAATGATTGCAACTTGTCAAATTAGTTCCGCCTCAGCTAAACTAATGTTCAACATATTGGTCCTCAGGAGACGGCTGGTGATTACTTAATGGTGACAAGCGCAATGTGCTGCGTTGTCTTTGAGGCTGTCTATGTCCCAAATGGCACCACTATTCCCTGTGTAGTGCACCACTTGGCCAAATTTAGTGGACTGCATAGGGAATAGGGTGCCATTTGATCTATCCAAAAAGACAAGTGGAGGGGAAGGGGTGCACTGTATCAGAGATGGTATTTACGACTGTCCTGTTTCTTTCTGGCTGCGACAGCCAAGACACATCTCTTGTCGTTTTCAAGTAGGAGTGATTGCTTCATGGTCTAGCCTGATGGGGATGTGGTCTAGCTTGATAGGAGTGTAGTAGTAATTTTTTCTTAAAGGAACATTTCAGTTGTGTACAACTTAATGTTAGATGGTTCCGCACCCTGAAAGTAGTCTATGGGCCATAACTGTAGTCAACAGCTTTTTTTTTATTTTAAAGAAGCTAATGTTCATGTGTGGCCAAATCATGTGTTCTGGTGTAGTAGCCTATTTTGAATTATTTTATTTTTGTATAGTCTGGAGTAGGCTAATTAAGCTTTATCATTTTGGAAATGTAATTAAATGCACTTTAGGGAAAGCTTAGCTTCCCCTAACCTTATTGACAAGCCTATGCTCCCATGCATGCGGAAGCTTTTATTACTCACACATTCTTACACACACGGCACGGCCTCTACTCTAATAGCCTACAGCTGCTCGCTCTGTGCCCTTCTCTCTCTCTCTCCCTTTTTTGTAATGGCTCTGGGTTTGATAAAATAGTAAAAAAAATTGCTTTTTTTTGTATAGTTTTGTTGGGATTACCGTGACAGGGAATTTGGCTGCAGTCGTGACTGCCGGCGTGGCTGTAATGCGTCACTGCAACAGCTCTAGTCCAGACTGAGGAGAAATCCACGCACAATGCTGGTCAGCCAGATCTGAACACAATCCGACCACAACCGGACTTTCGTACGTTTTTAGACCGGTCTTTTCGAAGCGATCTTCGTATTCTGATATCAGAAGTCGCATGTAAGTTTAGACAGCCAGAGAGGGAGAAACTAGCCAAACTGAATTGCAAACTCATTTAGCAAGCTTAATTCTGTAATTGTAATTCCATTGTGCATTGATTAGAATTCTCCCACTTGTTACACATGGAGCCTCTAACTAGTGACTCTGACAATAACAAGCTACGTGTGTGAAATGTGTCTAGGCTACTAGTGCATCTTTTCTATAGTGTGCTTAATGATAGACCATTACATCAAGCTTAATGATAGACCATTACATCAAGCTTAATGATGGACCATTACATTCAAATGATCTGTCACAGATCGTTTCATAAAATGTTAGATAAAGCCTGGAAAAAAAAAATATATATATATATATATGCCGGGAAGCAGGTGCAGAAGTAATAATTTCACGGTAAGGTCTACCTGTTGTATTCGGCGCATGTGACAAATTAAATTTGATTTGAGAATGGGAGTTTAATAATGAACCAATACAGATGAACAAAATGAAGCGTTCTGAACGTGAGAGAACATTGACTAATACTACTAATGACTAATACTACTGAGAACCAAATAAAGGGAGAGTAATCAGGGGGAAGTCCAGGTGTGCTTAATTTGGGTTGCCAGGACCGGTGGTTAGTAGACCGGTGACGTCGAGTGCCGGAGGGAGGAAGGAGTATGCGTGACAAAGCATTACATTTATTTATTTTTAATTCTCAAATGAATACTCTCCCAAGTAATCGAATATTAACGTATGTTCAGATATTTGAATAACTGTGCCGTGATAACAAAACTGTTTGCATAACTTATTTGTTGTTTTTTAGTTCCGAACAGACAAGGCAGTTTCACCACTATGGATTCCAGCTTTAAACGGCCACTACAAACTGACACCACAGCTAGCTCAAAATCAATGGGAGGGATAGGGGCAACTGAGCAGGTGAAGTTCATCTAACTGGGAACCTGGCAGGCTCAGTTTGGGAATGTGGAGGGAATCAATGTGGATGCAGAACAGCTCAGTGCCAAAGTAGCCTTGTTGAAAGCATATACTTGAAATGTCTACTTGTTGTGCATAACTTTACAGTATTCTGCAACATGCACACATTTGGTTCTTATGTAGCTGACCATTTTGGAAGTTGTGGTTGCTGTTACATATTGCTTTCTGTGTATGACCATATGTTGAAGCTAAGCTTCTACCTGCTTTATACCCCCAGATAGCCTATGTTGCCGTGGACTGCACTAAAGGACAGAACCAGGAGCTGTGCAAGCAGGAGAGTGTGGAAGGCTACCCCACCTTCAACTACTACAACTATGGCAAGTTTGCAGAAAAATACAACGGAGACCGAGGGGTAAGCGACACTGATCTTTAGTCTTAGTTATGTTCATTTATGCACTGTATCCTTGTTACCGTTGAAGATAATATTTCACTATGTACTGTATTTACACCATTAACCTATACTAAGTTATTATATTTATCACAGGCCTCTTCTCTCTTCCTCTCCCTAGGAGGCAGGATTTATAGGTTTCATGCGCAGCCTGCGGGGGCGGGACCAGGGCAAGAGGAAAGAGGAGCTTTAAGGCAGGGTGTGGAGAGGGGGAGGAGCCTGTCGTTGCACTGTGACCGTGGCAGGGGCCTCTTAGCACTGACATCACGTGATGTCGTCATGACGTGTAATCACGGGGTGGAGACTTGAGAACCTCAGAGTTTCAGGGGAGATGCTATATGAACACGCCGGGTACCTAAATTGATGACATGTTGCGCAGCTGGGAGACTCATGGATTCTGTTCAGTCAGTCGTCCTGGTGAGCCCTTCCCAGCTAGCTAGTTCATGCGGGAAACAGCAGCATGGCGCTAGTTTATTTTTTTTATTTTTACAGAAAGTGATGTGTAATTTGATGGGCAAGGGAGAAATAACTTGTAGTATTGGTCACACTCTAGATGTTACCATGACATGCCTATTAGCTAACGTAATGACAAGCCTGTGTGAATGACCAGTGCAACGATGTTGTCGGTGCTTCCCACTGAGCAGCATTTGCTTCACCGGCAGCTGTATCATATGCTGTATCAGCTAATGTAGCCAATTTGTTCCATCCCACTTGAGTAGGATAGCAGCCTACACGAGAAATAACTTGTAATATTAGTAGCAGAAACTGGAACCAAAATAATTTAGGTCTGAACAGAACAATTTTTTTTCTTCATTTTATTCCACTGTTCCGACCAGCAAAAGTTCTGAACCGTTTCGAACCCCAAAAAAGTAGAGGTTTATTTCGTGTTTTTTTTTTTTTTTTTAATTAACATTTAGCTCAACATTAAGTTACTTCACCAATGGATAAAGCAGTATGGTGCAGGCAAGCTATGTACATGCTTTGGACAAAGTGTAGTGTAGAGTGACATGCGACTGAATTTTTGCAGGTGAGGAGAGCGCTGGGCATTTTGTTACGGAGGAGTGGCTTCTATGAAGGATCTCTGAAAGTCTCTGAACTTTAGAGTTGGCTTAACTAACGTTGGACCAGAGCTAGCCCTTGATCATGACTCTCAGTTCCATTACACATAATGCCATCTAGAGTTTGAGAGCTAGACCAGACCTAACTGGGAAGGATTTTCAGCAGGCAGACACTGGAATCATTTCTGAGTGACAGTGAGGGCAACACCACACGAGCCACAGTGTTGACTTCGCTCCCGCTTGCTGAGCACCTCTGTCCTACAGTCAGGAGAGGGAAATAACTAGATAGCTGTCATCTTGTTCTGATATCGGTTGCACATTTATTGTGGTGATGTTCACAGAAAATTTACAATTACGGCATTATCTACATTGTTACCCCGATTTTAAAAAACAAAGAATTACTTTGATAAAAACAGTGATTCTGAAATTCGGGAGACAAATTTCAAATTCTCGTTGAAGTTTCTAGACGCAAGCATAAACTAGTTAGCTGGGGAGGGCTCACTAGTACGACTGACTGGACTGACTGAACTGAATCCATTCGTCGACACTCAACTCTCGTTGCACCACATATGTCATACATTTTGGGCACCAGGCGTGTCCATATAGCCTCTCCCAGAACACAGCTATTTTTTTAGCGATCATGTTTGTAATGCCAGTGGCCACTTTCTTTTTTTACATTTTGATGGAATGATAAAAAAATCAAAAACAGAACCAGAAAGAAATCAGCAGGAAAATTTTGCCCAAATACCGTGACTGCATTTGTGGAAAGCTACACCTTACTGCAGGGTATCCCAAACTCAGTCCTCAGTCCAAACCGAGTTTGGGAAACACTGCCTTACTGTATCTATGCAATACCAGACTCTCCCTTCCCACTCCTGAGAATCTGTGATTTGGTGGGCTAGCTGAGCTGTGGTTGTGTTGCATGTGCCACCTACAGCCAGCTACAAGGATCACTACACTACTGTCCTATCCACCTTGGTTTGTTGCCCTGAAGAGGAATACGATCTTCCAATATTACGGTTTCAATATTTTTGTACCGACCGGTCTGTCATGTTAGGTCTTGGTTTGTTTCAGGAGGACAATGATCTATTAACTGAAAACTGTGGCCTTAAATATATGTACGGAAGTTAATCACTCATCTGAGTCAGAAGGATAGTTGTGAATGATCATAGGCTCTTAAACATAGCAGAGCTCTTGTAGTGGTGCTTTGAGGCCTGGTGCTTCCATTCTGCCATGTCCCATGGTTGACTTGGCAACACAAGTAAATCAAATCTGACAGGAACGTAAAGTGCCAAATAAATCAGAATTATTGTTACTGTACATTTCATTTCCAGACAATGATTTACAGAATCCTCCTGTTGTAGTGATATGCCTAGTATTACCGCTTTATAATAGTCCTGCATTACTCTAGTGTATTCCATCAAAAACAGAGGCTTTAGAAAAGCTATGGACCAAATATGGTCGTTAATGTGCCGTCTCCTATTGAACATGACTTTTTTGCTCCATCCTTAAAATGTTTTCTGGAACAAGACACTGTCCCAGTCCATCTTTTCCTCCTTTTGTTTGGTTAGCAGTCAGAACCATTCAACTCAATATCAGTAGGCATATGGGAATATGAATATAGTCTAGAACCATTTTTTTTATATTCTTGGGACTGATTTAGACCTGGGACAGCAGGTGGGGGCAATTCATTATCAGTTAGAACCGAACGAGCAGAAGCTGCACCTCCGTAGAATAAAATTCCATGATCCAAGATGCAGAATGCCTCTGTATGACTGTCTCTGTGCCCTGGTCTGGGAAATGTTATCCCTTATGTCCCAACACATCCAACTGGATGACTTCAGATTTCACAATAGCGCAGAGATGTGAGAAAGTCGACGGACCCCCTTAACACTCGGCACTATCATCAATACTGGAGCCATTACCATTACCTTCGTGGCAACTTTAATGCTGTGTTTTCAACTCCCCTGCTTAGGCCGCTATAAATATTTAAAGGCCTATCTGTAGCTGAACTTGTGTTTCAATATTCAGGAGTTTGGCTCCTTTCATTATTGAGTAAGGTTCTCAGGATAGCAAAAACACAATTAAAGGGAACTAGCTTGTTTGTATTGCAGTTGAATGGTTTTGAGTTCTAGAGTTGCCAAATTAAAATACCTGTTTACATTTGTCTTGTTTGAAAAGTAACATTTTTATAGATTTAAAATGGTCAGGAAGTATTAAATAAAACATTTGGTGCACACACACACTCCCTGAGCTTGGCAGTATCATTGATACCGGATCATTACCATTATCTTTGGCAACATTAATGCTGTATGTTTTCAACTCATCTGCTTAAGCCGCCATAAATATTTAAAGGCCTATCTGTAGCTGAACTTGTATTATTCAGGAGTTTGGGTCCTTTCATTATTGAATAAGGTTCTCAGGGATAGTGAAAACAAAGGGAACTAGCTTGTTTGCATTGCAGTTGGAAGGTTTTGTGCTCTAGAGTCGCCACATTTAAAAGAACTGTTTACATTTGTCTTGTATGAAAAATGAAATGTATAGATTTAAAATGGTCGTTTACATTTCCTGTGCTGAATCATGGCAGGAAGTATTAAAAAAAAAAAAAAACATGGTCCATATGGGGGTTAATGAACTAATACATTGTTTGGTATTCTAAATTGGCTACTTCCAAATTAGGTCCGTTTGGAATGACTGCTGACTGACAGAACAAGATCTCCATTTAATGTTACCATTACATTTCTGCAACATGCAAAACTAACTGCATCACAGAGTGTTGGAATACTGCTTTACTGCTGTTTTTAGATGTTCTGTTATTTTTCTGTTGATCATTTTCTTTGTCTCCTTTCACTATTGTTTCTTCATCACATGGCCTCAGTTCTAGCAAATGGTTGAAGACTTTACATAAACTTTCATAAAGACAACCTTTTGTCTTATCCCAAAGCACTTCGTATTGTGTATAAACTGTCACACCTATGCCAAGAAGTCATTGTTGCAATTTGTTGATTTTCTGTGCCCAGCCATATGTACAGTTTTGCACCTTTTGAATAAGGACTTTGCAAAAAATAAAAACTCAAACATTTCCAAGACATGTTCTCGATGGCCTTTCTCATTCTCGATTTATATTGTTGTCAATCTCTTAATTTTCATTATAATGCAATAGCGACGTATTTGTTTACTTATAGATTATTTGAAACTGAGCCAATAAACTGAGTGAAGAATACCATGTAACATAAAATCAGAGCCAAAGATGGTGAGAGCTTGGGATTTTGTGTGTCCAACCTTTGTTCCAGTATGTTCAACCTATGTCCTGTGAGCTCCTACATACCGAGTGCAGCTGAGCTCTTTTGTTTAGTTACTTACAAACTCAGTCAGAGCATGGGTGTCCAAAGTGGGCAAAAAAAACATCCTGTCACTGTCAACTGTTTATTTTCAGCAAACTTAACAAGTAAATATTTGTATTTGGGGCGACAGGGTAGCTTAGTGGTTAGAGCATTGGTCTAGCCACCAGAAGGTTGCAAGTTCAAATCCCCAAGCTAACAAGGTACAAATCTGTCGTTCTGCCCCTGAACAGGCAGTTATCCCACTGTTCCTAGGCCGTCAATGACAATAAGAATTTGTTCTTAACTGACTTGCCTAATTAAATAAAGGTAAAAAAATATAAAAAATTCAACAACTGACAAACTGAACAAGTTCCACAGACGTGACTAACATGTGTCCCTGAACAAAGGGGCTCAAAAGTAACGGTCAGTGTCTGGTGTGGCCACCAGCTGCATTAAGTACTGCAATGCATCTTCTCATGTACTGCACCAGATTTGCCAGTTCTTGATGTGAGGTGTTACCGCACTCTTCCACCAACTCACCTGTAAGTTCCCAGACATTTCTGGGGGGAATGGCCCTAGCCCTCACCCTCCGATCCAACAGGTCCCGGTGTAACGCTCGTTCCTTCGACGATAAATGCAAATCCGACCATCATCCCTGGTGAGACAAAACCATGACTCGTCAGTGAAGAGCACTTACCAGTCCTGTCTGGTCCAGTAACTGTGGGTTTGTGTCCATAGGCGATGTTGCCGGTGATGTCTGGTGAGCCTACAAGCCCCCAGTCTAGGCTCTCTGTCTATTGCAGACAGTCTGAGCACTGATGGAGAGAATGTGCATTCCTGGTGTAACTCGGGCAGTTGTTGCCATCCTGTATCTGTCCTGCAGGTGTGATGTACCGATCCAGGTGTTGGATGTGGTCTGCCACTGTGAGGATGATCAGCTGTCCGTCCTGTCTCCCTGTAGCGCTGTCTTAGGTGTCTCACAGTATGGACGTTGCAATTTATTGCCCTGGCCAGATCTGCATGCCTCCTTGCAGCATGCCTAAGGCATGTTCATGTAGATGGGCAGGGACCCTGGGCATCTTTCTTTTTGTGTTTTGCGCAATACCCTAGATGCAGTTGCACCCCTAAAAACAAAATATTTCTCATAAGAAACTAGCTCCCTGGTATACAGAAAATACCCGAGCTCTGAAGCAAGCTTCCAGAAAATTGGAATGGAAATGGCACCACACAACTGGAAGTCTTCCGACTAGCTTGGAAAGACCGTACCGTGCAGTATCGTAGAGCCCTTACTGCTTCTCGATCATCCTATTTTTCCAACTTAATTGAGGAAAATAAGAACAATCCAAAATGTATTTTTGATACTGTCGCAAAGCTAACTAAAAAGCAGCATTCCCCAAGTGAGGATGGCTTTCATTTCAGCAGTAATACATTCATTAACTTCTTTGAGGAAAATAATATGATTATTAGAAAGCAAATTAAGGACTCTTTAAATCTGCGTATTCCTTCAAAGCTCAGTTGTCCTGAGTCTGCACAACTGCCAGGACCTAGGATCAAGAGAGACACTCAAGTGTTTTAGTACTATATCTCTTGACACAATGATGAAAATAATCATTGCCTCTAAAACTTCAAGCTGCATACTGGACCCTATTCCAACTAAACTAGTGAATGTGCTGCTTCCTGTGCTTGGCCCTCCTATGTTGAACATAAAAAAACGTCTCTCTCCACCGGATGTGTACCAAACTCACAGTGGCAATAAAACAGCCTCTCTTGAAAAAGCCAAACCTTGACCCAGAAAATATAAACTATCGGCCTATATCGAATCTTCCATTCCTCTCAAATTTTAGAAAAGGCTGTTGCGCAGCAACTCACTGCCTTCCTGAAGACAAACAATGTATACGAAATGCTTCAGTCTGGGTTTAGACCCCATCATAGCACTGAGACTGCACTTGTGAAGGTGGTAAATAACCTTTTAATGGCATCAGACCGAGGCTCAGCATCTGTCCTCGTGCTCCTAGACCTTAGAGCTGCTTTTGATACCATCGATCACCACATTCTTTTGGAGAGATTGGAAACCCAAATTGGTCTACACAGACAAGTTCTGGCCTGGTTTAGATCTTATCTGTCAGAAAGATATCAGTTTGTCTCTGTGAATGGTTTGTCCTCTGACAAATCAACTAAATTTCAGTGTTCCTCAAGGTTCCGTTTTAGGACCACTATTGTTTTCACTATATATTTTACCTCTTGGGGATGTCATTTGAAAACTTTCACTGCTATGCGGATGACACACAGCTGTACATTTCAATGAAACATGGTGAAGCCTCAAAATTGCCCTCGCTAGAAGCCTGTGTTTTAGACAAGGAAGTGGATGGCTGCAAACGTTCTACTTTTTAAACTCCGACAAAACAGATGCTTGTTCTAGGTCCCAAGAAACAAAGATCTTCTGTTGAACCATTAATCTTAATGGTTGTACAGTCGTCTCAAATAAAACTGAAGGACCTCTGCGTTACTCTGAACCCTGATCTCTCTTTTGACGAACATATCAAGACTGTTTCAACGACAGCTTTTTTCCATCTACGTAACATTGCAAAAATCAGAAACTTTCTGTTAAAAAATGATGCAGAAAAATTAATCAATGCTTTTGTTAGTTCTAGGTTAACTACTGCAAGGCTCTACTTTCCGGCTACCCGGATAAAGCACTAAATAAACTTCAGTTAGTGCTAAATACGGCTGCTAGAATCCTGACTAGAACCAAAAGAAAATATCATATTACTCCAGTGCTAACCTCCCTACACTGGCTTCCTGTCAAGGCCGGTGCTGATTTCAAGGTTTTACTGCTAAGCTACAAAGCATTACATGGGCTTGCTCCTATCTATCCCTCTGATTTGGTCCTGCCGTACATACCTACACGTATGCTACGGTCACAAGACGCAGGCCTCCTAATTGTCCCTAGAATTTCTAAGCAAACAGCTGGAGGCAGGGCTTTCTCCTATAGAGCTCCATTTTTATGGAATGGTCTGCCTACCCGTGTGAGAGACGCAGACTCTGTCTCAACCTTTTAAGTCTTTACTGAAGACTCATCTCTTCAGTGGGTCATATGATTGAGTGTAGTCTGGCCCAGGAGTGTGAAGGTGAACGGAAAGGCTCTGGAGCAACGAACCACCCTTGCTGTCTCTGCCTGGCCGGTTCCCCTCTTTCCACTGGGATTCTCTGCCTCTAACCCTATTACAGGGGCTGAGTCACTGGCTTACTGGTGCTCTTTCATGTCGTCCCTAGGAGGGGTGCGTCACTTGAGTGGGTTGAGCCACTAATGTGATCTTCCTGTTATACTCGGCCTTGTCTCAGGATGGTAAGTTGGTGGTTGAAGATATCCCTCTAGTGGTGTGGGGGCTATGCTTTGGCAAAGTGGGTGGGGTTATCCTTCCTGTTTGGCCCTTTCCGGGGGTATCATCGGATGGGGCCACAGTGTCTCCTGACCCCTCCTGTCTCAGCCTCCAGTATTTATACTACAGCAGTTTGTGTCGGGGGCTAGGGTCAGTTTGTTATATCTGGAGTACTTCTCCTGTCTTATCTGGTGTCCTGTGTGAATTTAAGTATGCTCTCTCTAATTATCTTTCTCTCTTTCTCTCTCTCGGAGGACCTGAGCCCTAGGACCATGCCTCAGGACTACTTGGCATGATGACTCCTTGCTGTCCCCAGTCCACCTGGCCTTGCTGCTGCTCCAGTTTAAACTGTTCTGCCTGCGGCTATGGAATCCTGACCTGTTCACCTGATGTGCTACCTGTCCCAGACCTGCTGTTTTCAACTCTCTAGAGACAGCAGGAGTGGTAGAGATTCTCTTAATGATCGGCTATGAAAAGCCAACTGACATTTACTCCTGAGGTGCTGACTTGCTGCACCCTCGACAACTATTGTGATTATTATTTGACCATGCTGGTCATTTATGAACATTTGAACATCTTGGCCATGTTCTGTTATAATCTCCACCCGGCACAGCCAGAAGAGGACTGGCCACCCCTAATAGCCTGGTTCCTCTCTAGGTGTCTTCCTAGGTTTTGGCCTTTCTAGGGAATTTTTCCTAGCCACTATGCTTCTACACCTGCATTGCTTGCTGTTTGGGGTTTTAGGCTGGGTTTCTGTACAGCACTTTGAGATATCAGTTAATGTACGAAGGGCTATATAAATACATTTGATTTGATTTGTTTTTGAGTCAGTAGAAAGGCCTCTTTAGTGTCCTAAGTTTTCATAACTGTGACCTTAATTGCTTGCCGTTTGTAAGCTGTTAGTCTAAACGACCGTTCCACAGGTGCATGTTAATTATTTATGTTTCATTGAACAAGCATGGGAAACTGTTTAAACCCTTTACAATGAAAATCTGTGAATTTGTAAAAACCCAAATAATTTATCTTTGAAAGACAGGGTCCTGGAAAAGGGATGTTTCTTTTTTGCTGAGTTTACACAATATAAGACTGTCACCGCCATACAATAAGTAGAAATATAATAAATAGTTTGACCTCTAAAGGTCAGCGACTTGATTGACATAACCGGTGAAAGCTTAGCCTGGGTCCCAGATCTGTATGTTTCCCAAACAACGTTTGGCATTACAATTCCACAAGAAGTTGGCAAGACTGCACAAACAGATCTGGGACCCAGACAAGTGAAAGCTGTTTTTAACCCACACATTTGGACCTCTGTCTGGGGTCTGGCCTGGTTCTCCATCATCCAGGATTAAAGACAAATAGACCTGTAGCAGTGCTCAGCAGAGCTGACACCCAGGAGTTTATTGTGAGAGATGACTGGAGGAGAATGGCCATGTGTCGTTATTAAAAGCCTCCCTCTCAGCAAGACCATAAGGTGTCACCATTAGAGTTCTTATGTCAAACTTGACTACAAGACTTGGAAACTGGACTGAGTCTAAAAACCTAGACTCAGTTTTAACTTTAGCTTATTTAAGACTATGCATGGCTACTTGGATAAAATACTGCTTGGTAGATGCATACAACGTACGACTGCAGTAGCCAGTCCAGCTGATTAATGCCTGAGAGAGCAGGACTAGATACTCCACTCAATCATAATTTCACTTGGGAGGATTTTGGAGGGAGCGGGCCATTTTCTCCTGGCTGGTCACAATCCTTTGTGTTGAAAGGAGGGTTGCAAAAGGTACAAGGAAATGGAACTAGAGGATAAGCGATAAGACGGAGTGTTAATGCAACCCAAGGACTGTCTGGAATGATATTAGGTCTCCTTAACAAAAACAGATTTCCTTCCAGGTAATTGGGTTCTGTCTGAGAGCTGCACTGCGAACAAATGGGTCCCATCTTCTTGTCCTCCAACTGTTCTCTATGCATATTCTTGATCTTCCCAGACCTGTGCTTTTCATGCTAAGTGTTTACTGCTGGCTTGGATTTTTTGTTTTGTTTTCTTTCCAGCATTCTTTCAGCAGATACATTTTACTCAGAATAAAGACACAATACTCTAAATTAAACCGTACCGTCAATTGCTTCCAGTATTCAGTAGCTACACTGTATACAGTGCCTTCAGAAAGTATTCAGACCCATTTAGTTTATTCCAGCCTGAATTCAAAATGGATTAAATATAATTATTTCTCACCCATCTACACACAATACCCTATAATGACAGTGATTTTTTTTTTTTTTTTTAAATGTTTGCAAATGTATAAAATGAAAAACACATCTCATTTACATAAGTATTCACACCTCTGGGTCAATACATGTTAGAATCACCTTTGGCAGTGATTACAGCTGGGAGTCTTTCTGGGTAGGTCTCTAAGAGCTGTGCACACACCTGAGTTGTACAATATTTGAATATTCTTTTTAAAATTCTTCAAGCTCTGTCAAGTTGGTGGTTGATCACTGCTAGATAATGATTTTCAGGTCTTGCCATAGATTTTCAAGGTGATTGAAGTCAACTTTAACTAGGCCACTCGGTAATGTCATCTTGGTAAGCAACTGTAGTGTATATTTGGCCTTGTGTTTTACGTTATTGTTGTGCTGAAAGGTGAATTTGTCTGCAAAGCAGACTGAACCAGGTTTTCCTCTAGGATTTTGACTGTTTAGCTCTATTCCATTTCTTTTAATCAACAAAAAAACTCCCTAGTCCTTGCCGATGACATACCCGATGCAACAACCACCATGCTTGAAAATATGAAAACAATGTTTTGAGTTGGATTTGCCCCAAACATAACGCTCTGTATTCAGGACATAAAATACATTTCAGTGCCAATTTTTTTGTATTTTTATTTTAGTGTCTAATTGCAAACAGGATGCATATTTTAGAATATTTAATTATTCTGTACAGGCTTCCTTTTCACTCTGTCATTTAGGTTAGTATTGTGGAGTAACTACAATGTTGTTGATCCACCCTCAGATTTTAATGTCTGTGACAGGAGAAAACAAACTGTTTTTAAGTCACCATAGGGCTCATGATGAAATCCCTGAGCTGTTTCTTTGTAGTGACTAGGTGTATTCATACACCATACAATAACTTCACCATGCTCAAAGGGATATTCAATGCCTGCTTTTATTTTTATTTTTTACAATAGGTGCCCTTTGCGAGGTGTTGGGAAAACCTCCCCAGTCTTTGAAATTCACTGCTCAACTGAGGGACCTTATGTGTGTGTGTATGTGTATGTGTGGGATACAGAGATGAGGTAGTCAATAAAAAATCATGTTAAATACTATTATTGCACACAGAGTGAGATTATGCCACGTATTATGTGACTTGTTAAGCACATTTTTGCTCCTGAACTTTAGGCTTGCAATAACAAAGGGGTTGAATACTTGTAGAAAAGGGAAGTGCTGCTAAGGTACACAATAGTATATTTTTTTAGACAGGTGTTCTTTGGTAAAAGGGGTAAATTGGTCATAAAAAAGAAAGGAGGACCAAGGCACTCTTCATATAATTAATTAAAATGTCTTTATTTGTATGGCATGTTGAATGGAAACAAAGTTTAAAAACGTATTGACATTTCAGCTTTTCATCTAGCTTTTCATTACACTTTGAAATTATGGGGTATTGTGTGTAGGCCATTGACAAAAAATCTCAATTTAATCTAGTTTCAATTCTGACTAACACGACAAAATGTGGACATAGTCAAGAGTTGTGAATACTTTCTGAAGGCACTGTACTTCATAACACTGAACTGTTATGTCCAGACTTTAAATGATTGATATAGCTGTTAGTATCAGGCAGGAAGACACAACTACCCACTTCCCACTGGGCACACATCGGTTGAATCAACGTTGTTTCCACGTCATGTTGAATTGGTCTGTTCTCAGTGGGTTGGTCCTTTTGTGCTGACAAAATACTCTCTCTCTCTCTCTCTCTCTCTATATATATATATATATATATATATATATATATATATATATATATATATATATATATATATATATAATACCATCCTGTTAACTATTGCTTGGATCTTTTTCCCTTTTATATTTTTGCATCTCTGGAAATATTAGACATTGATCCTAAACAAAAAGGTCTCTGCCTTTGTGGCTATGCCTGCATGAGGTTTGGGAAATGAATTGCCTGGAAGACTACACAGAGGCGTGTGAACAAATTGGTCTGAATAATAGAAGTCAAATAAATAAATAGAGCAGATCTTCCAGGGTCTATCTGGCAAAATAAAGATTTTATCCTGCTTTCTTTCAACGCAGTAATCAAAATGATTTACACCCTCAGCTGAAAGATCCATACTCTCATTTAGTTCGGAGTGCTGTAGAGCTGCCAGTCAATGGCCACTATAACTGCTTCCTTCTTTGTTTGCTGATAGAAATTGGAAAATGATAGTTTTGCGTGCCCATCTCAGTTCCATTATGTCAGAACTGAGTGTTCATACTTCATTGCTCCAGTCTACACTATCAATGGGAAAAGCTGAATGAAAAAGTGTACTGTCAATGGGAGAAACTGAGTGGGAGAAACCGAAGTGAATCGAGGTGGATTGAAATGGCTTTCAAATCCAGTCACCATGTTGAATGGGTCGAAATGTATCCCAAATTGATCAGTGTTTCTAGTTGAATCGACCGTTGGCTGTTGTTACAGGAAGACGAGGTTTTCAGATATCGAGCCCAGGGGGTTGCAGCCTGCCTAGATCCAGTACATTGATTGATTCACACCCAAACTCCCATCATTATAATGTTAAACTGACTTAGTCTTCAATAGACATTAATTTATCTCTCTACCTGGTCTGGTGAAAAACTCTGCTCCAAAAATCAATTAAGAGACCATGCCTAACTGTGAAAGGACAACTGCCGTTGACTCCTGACGTATTGAACTGTGGCACCCTCTATAGTCACCATGGTTATTATTTGAACCTGCTTGTCATCTATGAACATTTGAACATCTTCAAAAATGATCTGACCTTAATGGCTGCATGTACTCCTAAATCTCTACCCAGTGCAGTCTTTACTCTTTGGGGTTTTAGGCGGAGTATCCGTAAAGTACTCTGTGCCAACTGCTGATGTAAAAAGTGCTTTATAAAATACATTTGATTGTTGAGAACATCAAGGTTAAGGTAAATGCTTTTAAAAGTTTACAGCCAATCACAAGTGAATCAGCGTTACATAAACAAGAGAGAGAGAGAGACCACATCTCTCTGTGCCACTGTCCCTCCCCATTTATTTAGTCCGTGTGAATGACAGCATCGTCTTGCTCTCACCTGACAGTCTTTCACCCCAAAACATTCCCCTGGACCACTGGCCATTCATCAAGTTGACAGTGCAGCAGACATCCATCATCGTCAACGTGTAGCTACAGGACCCACAGCCTGGCCTGCTGGAACTGAGAGAGCTGGAAGACAAGGATTCAGGGATGTCCCTCCATGCTGAAATGGCCACATGAGGATCAGTGCACTCTGGGGATATTGGGTGGTTTTGTTTAAAGTGAGGGAGTGATGAGAAACTGGCTTCAAATGTGATTATTCTCTTTTTCTGATACTCAGTTGGTAGAGCATGGTGCTTGCAACTTGCTAAGCTACCGCTAGCCAAGTAAAACACTGTACTAGCAGCCTTAACCAAATACTTAGCGACCTCATCAAGAGGTTTGCACCTCGTGACATAACGGTTAAGGTGTTGGCTTGACAGTCGCTGGACCTGGATTTGAGTCCCGGTCGGTGCTACCGGGCTTTCCCTCAAATTCGCCACATTGGTGCTGTGAGTCCATCATAGAGGCATGTACACATAAGGGGCTTGGTTTAGAAAAGCATGTGGATGCGCTCTCCCGAAGGAAGGGGTTAATGTCGCGATAGTTAACCTAGCGACCTCTTTATCAGGTTCAGGCCTCTTGGCATGACAGTTAAGTTAACTTGACAGTCGTTGGATTCGGGTTTGAGAACAATGATGTATATAAACACTAAATTGCTGATGCTGTGTCTTGGCCAATGAGAGGCTTTGAAGCCTCCGGTAGGCCCTATTGGTACTCCTCAGAAGAAGCACCATAGTAGGGTTTCACAGACTCGGTCCTGGGGTGAAACACATTTCTGATAAGACTTCAGTTCGTCTTAAGTGCATATTTTATGTGGTTGAAATATTGTCTGCTTGCATAACGGTGTCAAAGATAACGCATTACACGCACATTTGCATTTTCTCGAAATGATGAAAGAAAAATCATATTTCTCTACTTTCTGAGACAAAATTAACATTTGTTGTATAACATTTTATTGCAAGAAATGCATAATTCTGCTGGAGTTAATATTATATTATGTTACATGTGAGAGGCTATAGGCCTACAGTCAGTGTCCATATTTCACTTACTATTCCATCTAACCCATATAAACTTAAATTAGGAATATTCTGTTTATTACAGGAATACTTGGGAGCGAGATATCAAAGGTGCATGTAAACAGCTTATCCCAAATAAGACCTTAAGCGATGTGCTACTTTCCAGAAAACTGTGCGTCAGTGACACATGGTCAGTGAAACATGTGTTGTTGTTTTGGCTCTGTGCTCTAGCACTCTGGATTTGAAATTATATCATGACTAGGAAGTTAGTGTCAGCTTTACTTCCATCCATATCGGGAAAACCGTTTAAAAATTACAGCACCTACTGTATATAGTCCCCCCATTTTAAGGGACCAAAAGTATTGGAACAAATTCACTTACAGTATATGTGTATTAAAGTAGGTTCCATATGTTTGTTTTGGTTGTGTTTCAGATTATTGTAATTAAGAATATGTTTTTTAACACTTTACATTAATGTGGATCCTACCATGATTATGGAAAATCTGAATGATGAGTAAAAAAATTAGACACAAATATCATAACCCCCCCTCCCCTGTTATTGGAATGGAGAAAGGTTAGCATGTCTTGGGATATGTGTCTAACTTTCTCACTCATCATTATTCACTCATCATTCAGGATTATCCATAATCATGGTAGCATTAAGTGTTTGAAAACATATATTCTTATTTACAATAAAAGTGACTCCAAGATGACAAAATACATTATTTATGATTCATTTCTATTTATTTTATTTAACCTTTATTTAACTAGGCAAGTCAATTAAGAACAAATTATTATTTACAATGACTGCTTACCAAGAAGCAAAAGGCCTCCTGCAGGGACAGGGCTAGGGATTCAAAATAAAAATGTAGGACAAAACACACATAACAACAAGAGAGACACCACCACATGAAGAGACAACACAGCAGGGTAGCAACACATTACAAGACAGCATGGCAGCAACACATGACAACACAGCATGGTAGCAATACATGACAACACAGCATGGTAGCAATACATGACAACACAGCATGGTAGCAACACAACATGGCAGCAGCACACACATTGTTGGACACAGACAACAGCACAAAGGGCAACAAGATAGAGACAACAATACCTCATGCGAAGCAGCCACAAGTGTCAGTAGGAGTGTCCATGATTGAGTCTGAATGTAGAGATGGAGATAAAACTGTCCAGTTTGAGTGTTTTTTCCATCTCGTTCCAGTCGCTAGCTGCAACGAACTGAAAAGAGGAGCGACCCAGGGTGTGTGTGCTTTGGAGACCTTTAACAGAATGTGACAGAATGGGGTGTTGTATGTGTAGGATGAGGATTCCAGTAGGTATCTCAGATAGGGGGGAGTGGGGTCTGAGGGTTTTACGACTGGCAGAACAAGTGTTGTATGTGGCTGAGGATTGCAGTAGGTACAGTATCTAAGATAAGGGGGAGTGAGGTCTATGAGGGTTTTATAAATAAGCATAAACCAGTGGGTCTTGCGTCAGGTATACAGAGATGGACAGTTTGCAGAGGAGTATAGAGTGCAGTGATGTGTCCTATAAGGAGCATTGGTAGCAAATCTGATGGCCAAATGGTAAGAACATCTAGCCACCCTTACATGCCGATTTATATTTGGCTGTGTTTCAGATCGCTTACAGATCACTGCACCTGTACATAGTAGAGGTCGACCGATTTATGATTTTTCAACGCCGATATCCCGATTTATTGGAGGACAGCCAGTGTCTGAGACAGCTGATGTTCTGACTTTACACACTGCATTCTTTGAACGAGGTAGTTAGCAAACCAGGCCAAAGACCCCTCAGAAACATCAATACTCCTTAGCTGACTCACAAGAATGGAATGGTCTACCATATCAAAAGCTATGGGTAAGTCAATAAAAATAGCAGCACAACATTGCTAAGAATCAAGGGCACTGGTAACATAATTTAGAACTTTTAAGGTTTCAGTAATGGGCACAAAATAATCTGAAACACAGCCAAAACTAACAGCAAATGCATCCAACAAATTTGTAAAGTCACAAGCTTGATGTAGTCATTGCGTGCTATGCATATGGCCCCAAATACTTAAAGTGTGTAAAGTCACAAGCTTGATGTAATCATTGTGTGCTATGCATATGGCCCCAAATACTTAGAGTTTTACTACTTTAATACACATGTAAGTGAATTTGTCCTAATACTTTTGGTCCCCTAAAATGGGGGGACAATGTCCAAAAAGTGCTGTAATTTCTAAACGGTTCACACGATATGGATGAAAATGCCTTCAAATTAAAGCAAATTAAGCAAATTAATTTCAAATTCTAAGTGCCAGAGTACAGAGCCAAAACAACAACACATTTCACATTTACAGCTCACTGTAAATCGTTGGTTGAGACCCTGTTGGGGCCACCCCTCCAATTCGCTACAATACTCAAATCAAATCAAATTTATTTATAAAGCCCTTCGTACATCAGCTGATCTCTCAAAGTGCTGTACAGAAACCCAGCCTAAAACCCCAAACAGCAAGCAATGCAGGTGTAGAAGCACGGTGGCTAGGAAAAACTCCCTAGAAAGGCCAAAACCTAGGAAGAAACCTACAGGTTTCTAGGCTATGTGGGGTGGCCAGTCCTCTTCTGGCTGTGCCGGGTGGAGATTATAATACTCTGTTTCATAAATAAGAAATGCCTGCTAGCCATATAATTTATATAGAAATGTTTAGCAATTGAATCTCTATTGTTCGATCCTAGGTGGGCTGGGAAATTCACTCCTTTTGCAAAGGTCTCTTGTCATGTGGTTTCTCCCTGTCTTGGAGATTTTTTACTAACCTTACCAGGAACCGGAATGCTTATGTTAATTGCATCTTTTTATTGTTTCATGTGTTGAGTATTTTCCATTGCAATGTAAAGTGTGCAATAAGTTTGCCTTTCAAGGGGTTTATCACTGTTTATTCAGAATTAGCTGTTGGTAGGCTAGGTCGGAATTATTTCTGTCATTCATACATTCTCTCTCAAGACTGCCACCAATGATGAAAGGGCATTGAAGTTAATAATGCTTCCTTTTCTTTATGTCAATCACATTACTAGAATATCAGGTCATAATCAACTTGCAGTCTGAACAGTTCAAGTAAACCCAACCATAATGATAACAACAGAACACTGAGCTTTGTTTGACTGAGTCTAATATTTGCCAATGCAAATTACTCCAATCCACTGGGGAGCACATATTTAATAAAAGGTTAAAGGTAAAAGCCCAAACCTGCAGGAGCGGAGGAGCGCGTATCTGAAAATCATTAGCAGACCTGAACCACAGTAATTACAAATATTTACCGGCTCATCAATAATCCATGCATTCCTAAAGGGTGCATGGAGAATCACACAGGTTGCATCCCAAATTGCACCCTATTCCTAGATAGTGCACTACTTTTGACCAGAACCCTATGGGCCCTGATCAAAAACAATGCACCATATAAAAAATAGGATGCCATTTGGGACACATCCACAGCTGGACACAGTTAGTTCATCCGTAATGCTGCGTGTGCTGAATCTTAATGCAGGTCTGCTTCACCTGAGCACTAGCTGGACTTTTAATAATTAGAGCACAAAAACTGTAGCTAGCTAGTTCTCCATGGTGATACTCATATGGCAATTCCATGAATGCAAATAGGAATAGCAGTGATGAGGTGGTGTTTTCCTCTTCTCTGTGAACCTTACCTCCGATCAGTGTGTTAGCAGGTGATGTTATTTTTGAATAAAACAGACAGCAAAGCAAATCAGGGGCAGAAAAATAGGTTAATTCAAAGAGAACAAATCATACGGGGTGGCAGATGAGCATTCTCCCCTGTCCTCAGTGATGCTCTCTCAGTGCTTTTCTTCACAGAACAAAGGAACAGGATGTAGTTTATAACCCAGCCCTAGCCTGTGGTTGACCAATTAGAATTCCTTGCAATAAAACTATCCTATTATTTCAGGTTGGACCAATGAGAACATGCAACCCCATAAGTTCAGGATTGACATTGCTAACAGTTGAACTGAAAACCAACTATTTCCATTGATAATTCCCTATGTTAGTACTCTATTGACTTTTAGTACTTTTGACCTCTCGTCCTCAGCGTTGTGTATTTATCTTCAAAATATTATTAGAAGTGTCACAGTCATAACATTACATACGGCTAATGGAGATCCTACCGTTCCAGGCACACACACACACACACACTGAAAGAGAAAGGGCACTGTGGATTTCCATCAAGTGGGTTCATTCGTTTTATGAGTACCCTCAAGTGCTTTCTCTAAGGAGTGATATTCACCTGCCTATTTCTATTGTCAATTTGCTTGAGTCACTTGCACGATACCTTTTCATTTATGTCTGTTGCCCAAAATATATATGGCAAACAGAACCATTTAGCTCAAGCAGTTGCAAGCAGAATAGGTATACTTTAAAATGATTCAAATTATGGCAATGAATTGAGTCTTTGTAACAGGAGTAAATGATTGACATGAAGACACAGTGGCTCCCCATGGGCCAGAGTTGTACAACCCTGCTGCAATACATAACTTTCTGGGTTACAGTATTTCCTGCACCTGTCGTCATTCCGAAAGGAGGGCCTTCAAATAAAATATATTCTAGACAGAAATAAACATATACAGTACCAGTCAAAAGTTTGGACACACCTTCAGCACTCAATCAAGGGCTTTTCTTTATTTTGACTATTTTCTGCATTGTAGAATAATAGTGAAGACATCAAAACTATGAAATAACGTATGGAATCATGTAGTAACAAAAAAAAGTGTTAAACAAATCAAAATATATTTTATGTTTTAGATTCTTCACAGTACCAGCCTTTGCCTTGATGACAGCTTTGCACACTCTTAGCATTCTCTCAACCAGCTTCATGAGGAATGTTTTTCCAACAGTCTTGAAGGAGTTCCCGCATATGCTGAGCACTTGTTTGTTGCTTTTCCTTCATTCTGTGGTCATACTCATCCCGAACCCTCTCAATTTGATTGAGGTCAGTGATTGTGGAGGCCAGGTCATCTGATGCAGCACTCCATCACTCTCCTTCTTGGTCAAATAGCCTTTACACAGCCTTGATCTCTTCACTATTATTCTACAATGTAGAAAATAGTCAAAATAAAGAAAAACCCTTGAATGAGTAGGTGTGTCCAAACTTTTGACTGGTACTGTATATATATATTATTATAGTTTTTATCTGGCTAATGTTATTGGCTGCATTGTTTGAATGGAAATTTGGCATGTTGGCAGTTATTTTGAAAATTCCCCTAAAACTGTCTGGCTTGGGGCCTCACGAGTGGCGCAGCTGTCTAAGTCACTGCATCGCAGTGCTTGAGGTGTCACTACAGACCTGGGTTTGATCCCAGGCTGTATCACAGCCGGCCGTGACCGGGAGACCAATGAGGCGGCGCACACTTTTCCCAGGCTCGTCTGGGTTAAGGGAGGGTTTGGCCGGCCGGGATTTCCTTGTCCCAATGTGCTCTAGCGGGCCAGGCACCTTCAAGCTGACATCAGTCGCCAACTGGACTGTGTTTCTGCCCCTGAACAAGGCAGTTAACCCACTGTTCCTCATTGTAAGTAAGAATTTGTTCTTAACTGACTTGCCTGGTTAAATAAATAAAAAATGTAGGAAGACAATCAATAATATAATAATACTCATAGCAAAAAAAAATGTGTTTACGATATGTAGAATCTATGAGAATAGAAAGGTTCAGAACGTTTGAAAATATATGGCAAATAGAAAACAACTGGATGGTATTCAGAGATAGATGGGAGGGGTTGAGTGGAGCTGAAGGATGGGACTAAAAACAAACAAAAGATAACTTGTAAACTATACTGTGTCTGTAAATGTATATTTTATGTGTAAGCTGGAAGTAGAAACCTAAGAGGAGTTGTCCATTAGTTTACTCCAATTAGGGGAGGGATGGTAGGGTTAGGGGAAAATTGAGGAAAATACTTTTGGAATCATGTAGTAACCAAAAAAGTGTTCATCAAATCAGAATACATGATTAATACACAGATTATTCAAAGTAGCCACCCTTTGCCTTGATGACAGCTCTGCACACTCTTGGAATTATCTCAACCAGCTTCATGAGGTATGCATTTCAATTAACAGGTGTGCCTTGTTTTAAGTTAATTTGTGGAATGTCTTTCCTTCTTAATGCATTTGAGCCAATCAGTTGTGTTAAGGGATTTTTTTAACCTTTATTTAACTAGGCGAGTCAGTTAAGAACAAATTCTCATTTACAATGACGGCCTACCAAAAGGCAAAAGGCCTCCTGCAGGGATGGAGGCTGGGATTAAAAATAAAATAAATAAAATAAAACTATAGGACAAACACACATCATGACAAGAGAGACAACACAACGCTACATAAAGAGAGACCAAAGATGACAACATAGCATGGCAGCATCACATGACAACACAGCATGGTAGCAACATGACAACAACATGGTAGCAACACAACATGGCAGCAGCATAACATGGTAGCAGCAAAAAGCAGGGTACTAACATTGTTGGGCACAGACAACAGTACAAAGGGCAAGAAGGTAGAGACAACAATACATCACGCAAAGCAGCCATAACTGTCAGTAAGAGTGTCCATGATTGAGTCTTTGAAGGAAGAGATTGAGATAGAACTACCCAGAGTTACCAGCCTAAATAAATGCTTCACAGAGTTCAAGTAACAGAGACATCTCAACATCAACTGTTCAGAGGAGACTGCGTGAATCAGGCCTTCATGATCTATTTCGCTGCAAAGAAACCACTACTAAAGGACACCAATAAGAAGAAGAGACTTGCTTGGCCCAAGAAACATGAACAATAGATAGTAGACCTGTGGAAATCTGTCCTTTGGTCTGATGATTCCAAATTTGCGATTTTTGGTTCCAACCGCCTTGCCTTTGTAAGACGCCAAGTAGGTGATCGGATGATCTCCGCATGTGTGGTTACAACATGAAGAATGGAGGAGGAGGTGTGATGGTGTTGGGGTATTTTGCCTGTGCCACTGTCTGTGATTTATTTAGCATTCAAGGCACACTTAACCAGCATGGCTACCACAGCATTCTGCAGCGATACGCCATCCCATCTGGTTTGTGCTAAGTGAGACTATCATTTTTCAACAGGACAATGACCCAACCAACACACCTCCAGACTGTGTAAGGGCTATTTGACCAAGAAGGAGAGTGATGGAGTGCTGCATCAGATGGCCTGGCCTCCACAAACCCCCGACCTCAACCCAATTGAGATGGTTTGGGATGATTTGGACCGCAGAGTGATGGAAAAGCAACCAACAAATGCTCAGCATACAGTGCCTTGCGAAAGTATTCGGCCCCCTTGAACTTTGCGACCTTTTGCCACATTTCAGGCTTCAAACATAAAGATATAAAACTGTATTTTTTTTGTGAAGAATCAACAACAAGTGGGACACAATCATGAAGTGGAACGACATTTATTGGATATTTCAAACTTTTTTAACAAATCAAAAACTGAAAAATTGGGCGTGCAAAATTATTCAGCCCCTTTACTTTCAGTGCAGCAAACTCTCTCCAGAAGTTCAGTGAGGATCTCTGAATGATCCAATGTTGACCTAAATGACTAATGATGATAAATACAATCCACCTGTGTGTAATCAAGTCTCCGTATAAATGCACCTGCACTGTGATAGTCTCAGAGGTCCGTTAAAAGCGCAGAGAGCATCATGAAGAACAAGGAACACACCAGGCAGGTCCGAGATACTGTTGTGAAGAAGTTTAAAGCCGGATTTGGATACAAAAATATTTCCCAAGCTTTAAACATCCCAAGGAGCACTGTGCAAGCGATAATATTGAAATGGAAGGAGTATCAGACCACTGCAAATCTACCAAGACCTGGCCGTCCCTCTAAACTTTCAGCTCATACAAGGAGAAGACTGATCAGAGATGCAGCCAAGAGGCCCATGATCACTCTGCAGAGATCTACAGCTGAGGTGGGAGACTCTGTCCATAGGACAGCAATCAGTCGTATATTGCACAAATCTGGCCTTTATGGAAGAGTGGCAAGAAGAAAGCCATTTCTTAAAGATATCCATAAAAATTTTATTTAAAGTTTGCCACAAGCCACCTGGGTGACACACCAAACATGTGGAAGAAGGTACTCTGGTCAGATGAAACCAAAATTGAACTTTTTGGCAACAATGCAAAACGTTATGTTTGGCGTAAAAGCAACACAGCTGAACACACCATCCCCACTGTCAAACATGGTGGTGGCAGCATCATGGTTTGGGCCTGCTTTTCTTCAGCAGGGACAGGGAAGATGGTTAAAATTGATGGGAAGATGGATGGAGCCAAATACAGGACCATTCTGGAAGAAAACCTGATGGAGTCTGCAAAAGACCTGAGACTGGGACGGAGATTTGTCTTCCAACAAGACAATGATCCAAAACATAAAGCAAAATCTACAATGGAATGGTTCAAAAATAAACATATCCAGGTGTTAGAATGGCCAAGCCAAAGTCCAGACCTGAATCCAATCGAGAATCTGTGGAAAGAACTGAAAACTGCTGTTCACAATGCTCTCCATCCAACCTCACTGAGCTCGAGCTGTTTTGCAAGGAGGAATGGGAAAACATTTCAGTCTCTCGATGTGCAAAACTGATAGAGACATACCCCAAGCGACTTACAGCTGTAATCGCAGCAAAAGGTGGCGCTACAAAGTATTAACTTAAGGGGGCTGAATAATTTTGCACGCCCAATTTTTCAGTTTTTGATTTGTTAAAAAAGTTTGAAATATCCAATAAATGTCGTTCCACTTCATGATTGTGTCCCACTTGTTGTTGATTCTTCACAAAAAAATACAGTTTTATATCTTTATGTTTGAAGCCTGAAATGTGGCAAAAGGTCGCAAAGTTCAAGGGGGCCGAATACTTTCGCAAGGCACTGTATATACACTGCTCAAAAAAATAAAGGGAACACTTAAACAACACAATGTAACTCAACGTCAATCACACTTCTGTGAAATCAAACTGTTCACTTAGGAAGCAACACTGATTGACAATAAATTTCACATGCTGTTGTGCAAATGGAATAGACAACAGGTGGAAATTATAGGCAATTAGCAAGACACCCCCAATAAAGGAGTGGTTCTGCAGGTGGTGACCACAGACCACTTCTCAGTTCCTATGCTTCCTGGCTGATGTTTTGGTCACTTTTGAATGCTGGCGGTGCTTTCACTCTAGTGGTAGCATGAGACGGAGTCTACAACACACACAAGTGGCTCAGGTAGTGCAGCTCATCCAGGATGGCACATCAATGCGAGATGTGGCAAGAAGGTTTGCTGTGTCTGTCAGCGTAGTGTTCAGAGCATGGAGGCGCTACCAGGAGAAAGGCCAGTACATCAGGAGACGTGGAGGAGGCCGTAGGAGGGCAACAACCCAGCAGCAGGACCGCTACCTCCGCCTTTGTGCAAGGAGGAGCAGGAGGAGCACTGCCAGAGCCCTGCAAAATGACCTCCAGCAGGCCACAAATGTGCATGAGTCTGCTCAAACGGTCAGAAACAGACTCCATGAGGGTGGCATGAGGGCCCGACGTCCACAGGTGGGGGTTGTGCTTACAGCCCAACACCGTGCAGGATGTTTGGCATTTGCCAGAGAACACCAAGATTGGCAAATTCAAATTAGGGTGGGGTGGCATTTCTTTGGGGGGCCGCACAGCCCTCCATGTGCTCGCCAGAGGTAGCCTGACTGCCATTAGGTTCCGAGATGAGATCCTCAGACCCCTTGTGAGGCCATATGCTAGTGCGGTTGGCCCTGGGTTCCTCCTAATGCAAGACAATGCTAGACCTCATGTGGCTGGAGTGTGTCAGCAGTTCCTTCAAGAGGATGGCATTGATGCTATGGACTGGCCCGCCCGGTCCCCAGACCTGAATCCAATTGAGCACATCTGGGACATCATGTCTCGCTCCATCCACCATCGCCACGTTGCACCACAGACTGTCCAGGAGTTGGCGGATGCTTTAGTCCAGGTCTGGGAGGAGATCCCTCAGGAAACCATCCGCCACCTCATCAGGAGCATGCCCAGGCGTTGTAGGGAGGTCATACAGGCACGTGGAGGCCACACACACTACTGAGCCTCATTTTGACTTGTTTTAAGGACATTACATCAAAGTTGGATCAGCCTGTAGTGTGGTTTTCCACTTTAATTTTGAGTGTGACTCCAAATCCAGACCTCCATGGGTTGATACATTTGATTTCCATTGATCATTTGTGTGATTTTGTTGTCAGCACATTCAACTATGTAAAGAAAAAAGTATATTATTTGCAATTATATATATGGGGGATTGTAAATGATTCCGACAATTACATTGTTGGAACCACAATCTATGTGCTAAAATGATGTATGTTTCAACAACTTAATTGGAGCCACCTGTGGTGAATTCAATTGATTGGACATGATTTGGAAAGGCACTCACCTGTCTATATAAGGTCCCACAGTTGACAGTGCATGTCAGAGCAACAACCAAGCATGGAGGTCGAAGGAATTGTCCAAAAAAATGTTTGCAGCATTGAAGGCCTTCATCATTTTTAAATGGATGAAGTTTGTAACCACCAAGACTCTTCCTAGAGCTGGCCGCCCTGACAAACTGAGCAATTGGGGGAGAAGAACCTTTCCGAATGCACTGTAAATACAGTCTACTACATTTTCAGTTTCATAACTGAAAATTTACAATTATTTTTGTAAAACTGACTGACTCATCCTGAAAAACAGAATATTGGGATGCAGATACCCCCTTCTTGTGCCATTGAGTACATTCACATTTTTGAAGTAGTCAACTGGGTGGGACTTCCTATGGGTTAAGGAAGGATCACATAATTCCATCCAGGTCACCAGGAGTGCTCAGCCAATGAATTATACTCGTGAGGGAACATTCCAGAACTGCAGGTGACAGTAAAACACCAACCTTTATACCTGTTCAAACAACACACTCTAATTCAGTGGTTCACAACCAGGGATATAAGGGACCCCTGGGGGTACTTGGCCTATCCACAGGGCGTACTTGATAGGACTCATGAGACCATAGGCTTACTGGTGAAATACACATGAGGAAGTACTTCAGGGCACAGGAGGTTGGTGGCACCTTAATTGTGGATGGTAATGGCTGGAGCAGGATGAATGGAATTGTATCAAATACATCAAACACATGGTTTGATGCCGTTCCATTAGCTAGGTTCCAGCCATTATTATGAGCCATCCTCCCTTCAGCAGCCTCCACTGCTTCAGGGTTGCTTCGGGCAGAGCATAATTCAGTTGGTGGTACAGTAACCGAAAAAGGTTGGGAACCACTGCTCTATGTGACAGTGTGCACACTTTCAGTTTGTTTGCCAACTCATAGAAGAAGAAATTGACTATTTCAAAATCAAGATGGCGCTGCCATGCTCTCACAGATGCCATAATGTGACAGATACAATTTTGTGATGTCTATCTAAACTCTGTCTGGTAAACACAGACAGTTTATATCCTGTGTGTACAGTAGTTAGCTAGCTTTCCAATGGATGTAACTGGAACGGACCACGCTTGGTGGGAAGATGGCGGAAGTGGATGCAGAGTTCGAATCAAACAGTGTGTCGAGCAAATTTGGTGAAGACGAAGGTTCTGAATGGACAACAGTAGTATCAAAAACTGGAACATAAAGGAAATTGTCTAAAATTGGAGTGGAGCATACGTGTGTGAATGCTAATGAATCGTTTGTTGGGATGCGTTTGTTGAGTAAGGATGTATTACATTGTATTTCATTCATTGTATTTCTGAAGAACAGAGGAAGATTTCAGTGGGTCTCAAAAGGATCCGGACAACTGAAGTGTGTGTTTTGAACTTCGGGGGTAGAGCACCCGTCACAGGAGTCATCTCAGGGGTGATGACGGATATTCAGGTTGAATACCTGAAGAGAATTCCTGGTGTGGTTGGTGCCCAGCAATTGACCAACTGGGTGAATGGCGAACAAGACGAAAGTCTGTTGGTCCTGTTGTTTTTTTGATGTCGAGCAAATACCTACGCAAGTGTTTCTTGGTTTTATAAGATCCGCCATAAGAGGTTTCATCCCCAAACCCCTGCATTGTATGAATTGTAAAGGATTTGGCCATGTTTAAAGTGTGTGCAGACGAACAGAATATACTGAAGAACGGTGTGTAGAAGGACGACTGTGTTGCAATTGTGGTGGGGATCATGAGTTCCTGGAGTGACCTTTAAGGGTGTAGGAGATTGAGGTTGCAAAAGTTAGAGCGCTCAATCGAATCTCCTATGGAGGCGATTAAAAGAATTGAGAAAATTGAGTGATGCTAGTGAAGATATGGTAGTGGATACTCCACAGCCTTTGGTAAATGTTTGCTTCCAGACAAAAGATACTCTGTGTGTTAAAACGTTGGAATTTGTTACATTCATTGCCACAGTTATAAATTGTACAGTACAAGTCTCAAAGAAGTCTAAGAAACTGGACATTATTGTGGCTGTGGCAGAAACGTTTTGGGGACTTAATAAGGATTTTACTTCTGAAGACTTATAAGGGGTACTGGCACCGGAAGACCCGCCCTCCCATGTTCCCCTTGAGCCTGTGTAAGCATCAGGTCAAATCAGTAAAAAAAAATAACAGAAAAGTTGTTCGATTTTTTTTTAGTTAGTTCGTTTTTTTTTGTTCTGTTTCCATCCCGCATAGTAGGTGGCGGGTGCACATACAATTGTGTGATTGCCAATACACCATAGAAGAAGAATGGATGTAGCTATAAAAATGAAACGTGCCCAGTGATGGTACGGTAGCAGCAACTTCGCAGCGGTGCATTGACGCGTGTCTTTTCAGGTTAGCTTGCAAAAATAACAATTCATGTCCATGTGTTTTGAAGGCCATGCTTGACCATGTTAGTTTTGCTTTTCCTAGCTAGCGTCCTACAGCAGTAGCCATGTGCATTAACTAGCTGGTAACTTTAGTTAGCTAATTGACAGCAGGTAGGAGAGCGCAAAGGGCTTGTTTGAGGAATTAACGTTAACTAACTAGCCAGATAACTTTAGCAAGGTGGCGCCTTTGTTTCTGAAGTTATGCGACATAGATATAGCTAGATTTTGCAATACTTTTGCAATGCTTTTAAAAGCTCCGACTATTGAATATGCGATGTAAATTAAGCTAAACCGCTAACTAGCACAATCTTTAATTGCGCCACCTTCAAAAGTTTACCCAGCATTATCCTGCTGCAAAAGGTAACTAGCTACTTGTCCAGTGTTGCTGAGCTAGCAATGCCCAGACAATCGCTTATGCGTGGACCATATCATGGCAAACTGACAAATGTTTCAGGCTCACTCAAGACACATATACCCTGTTAATAACTAGCTTGCTAGCGAGCGTCTAGACGGTGTGGTGGGCACACAGTTGTCGTTAGTACTAGCAGTTCATCAAGGTGCTATCCAAGGTGCTATCCAAGGTACTGAACCGTGGCAGTCTAGATTAGATGGTAGTATTGATATGCTGCCAGGCTGATCTGGCAATTTTAGTTCAAATTGATCAGATTTAGTTAAATTTTATCAGAATGCTCATGACTTCACAATCCTCATGCCCTTGAATCTATGAACATGCTCTGTTTTGAAGGTGTCAGTCCGGAGTGCGTATAGAGCAGTAAAGATGTCCATGGTCCTGTTTGCCTTGGTGATGAGGAGTACGGATGGTCTACCCCTGTCTGCCACCACAGACTATGAGCAGGACGAAGGCCTACAGGAAACCAAGAAGCAGATCAAAACTCTGTCTGAGAAACTCTCCACGTTCCCAAGCCGCTGCTCTCTGAAGACAGGAAAGTTCAATATCCAGTAAGTTTGGCTTAACTGTGAATCATAGTGGTATTATCCAATATTTTATATTAACTCTTGTAGACTTTGATATTTTCACCACCCAAAGTTGCTAGCAGTTCTCTATAACCGCTCAGACTGCATCCGAAGCAGTGTCCTCTGAACATGTGCAGACCAGCTGGCTAGAGTTTTTATGGATGTATTCAACATCTATCCCAGTCTGTCCCTACTTGCTTCAAGCTGTCCACCATTGTTCCTGTGCCCAAGAAAGCAAAAGTAATTTTGTTCAGTTACCATCGCCCTGTAGGTCTCACTTCACTCATGAAATGCTTTGAGAGTTAAGGAACATGACTTCCAACTTAACCTACACCCTAGGCCCACTACAATTTGCGTAACGCCCCAAAAGATACAGATGACGCAATCGCAGTCACACTGCCCAATCCCATCTGGACATAAGGAATATCTATGTATAATTATAATAATGCTGTTTTTTGACTACAGCTCAGCCTTCAACACTATAGTGCCCTCCAAGCTCATCACTAAGCTCAGGCCCTGGGTCTGAACCCATCTCTGTGCAACGGATTCCTAATGGGCTGACCCCAGGTGGTGAAGGTGGGCAACACCTCCACTATGCCGATCCTCAACACATGGTGCCCCCACAAGGGTGCGTTCTCAGCCCCCTCCTGTACTCCCTGTTTACCCATGACTGTGTCCACATGTCTCTAACTCAATCAAGTTTGAAGACGACACAACATTGATAGGTCTTATTACCAACAATGACAAGACAGGGTGGAGGTGAGGGCTCTGGCAGAGTGTTGCCAGAAAACAAAAAAACACCCTCCCTCAGTCAACAAGACGAAGGAGCCTATCGTGGACTTCAGGAGACAGCCGAGAGAGCACGCCCCCATCCACATCGACGGGGCCACAGTGGCGAGGTTGAAACGCTTCAAGTTCCTCGACGTGCACATCACTCACAAACTGAAATGATCCATTCACAATGTGTTGAAGGCGCAACAGTGCTTCTTCAACCTCAGGAGGCTGAAGAAATGTGTCTTGTCCCTTAACCTTCACAAATTTCTACAGATGCACCATCGCGAGCATCCTGTTGTGCTGTATCACATTCGTATATGGCAATTGCGCCATCCACAACTGCAGGGCTCTCCAGAGGGTGGTGCTGTAAGCCCAACGCATCACCGAGGGCACACTGCCTGCCCTCCAGGACATCTACAGCACCTGGTGTCACAGGAAGGTCAAGAAGCTCAAGGACCTCCGCCACCCGGCATGTTGACCCCGCTACCATCTAGAAGACGCAGAGAGTACAGCTGGGACCGAGAGACTGAAAAAAACTGTTTAGATCTCCAGGCCATCAGACTTAAATAGTCACCACTAGCTGGCCTCTGCCCAGTACCCTGCCCTGAACTTAGCCACTATTCCTTGCCAGGAACCACCCGGTACTCTACCCTGCACCTTAGACTGCTGCCCTATGTGTACAGTCATTCGACACTGGTCACTTTAATGTTGACATACTCTTTTACCCACCATATGTATATTCTGTATTGTGGTCTAGGCTTATCCTATATAACTACTGCTGTAAACACCTTCTATTCATTTACTGTCCATTTACCGTCATATTCTGGACTGATATGGCTAATTATATTTCTTAATTCCTTCATTGACATTTTTGAGATTTGTGTGTGTTGGGTATTACTGCACTGTTATAAAACATGAGCATTTCTCTGCACTTGCAAAAACCTACAATGTCTACGGGACCAATAATATTTGATAGTATAATTTTGCTTTGAATGGTGGTGTTATCACTCTGTCCTCATTTTATAAAATGCTTAGAGATCATCTGTTTACATGGAAATGGGTTATTAGCTAATTGGTCCCATTAAGACAGCAGATATTGGCTTGAATAAAAAGGAGTGTATACACACACATCCCTCTCTCCAGCAGCAGGGTTGGTTGGCCATACACTCTACAGTCTGAAGCCTCATTTGATATCTCAAGGTCCTTTAATCAAGACTCAACGTTGGCCTTGACACTGAAGGAACGTAACTGAGGACGTGCCAGACAGCATTTAAATCACTGGTTAATTTAATGGAAAGATTTAAAGATCCTTTTGGGCAATGCCTAACTCGGATGTATTGGACCTTTAAGGGGTTCTGCTCTGGGTGGGTGGGGCCTTTAGTCAGCCCCTGCCTGGAACTCTCCTAATTATTCATCATAAGCACAGAGAGAGGGGGGGGGGCTCGCTGTTCCCACTTCCCCCTCTCTTTTAAATGCATGTTGGGTGAGTGTTTCTTTCTGAAGTTATTTAGTGGTAAACATACTGGCATCGCTCTGCTCTATAATGCAGTCACACAACAAGCCTTCAAGCCACCTGATGTTGATTAGATTTTCTGTTTTATTGATTAATTTTTTGGAAACACGTCTGTGGGGAGGTTTCTTTTTTTTTTGTTAGGCTATATCTTAGATCATTCTCCAAACAGATGGTATGATGCCAGTGTTTGTTACAGACATTAATTGAATTTGGTCTTGAAGGTCATCACATGCAGGGACATTTCTTAGTTTTTCTGATTTGGTTGGTGTACTTAGATACTGTACTTCCCACTGTTCAGCACTGCAATTGCAGTAGATGATGGTTGTGTGTTAGTTTCACCAGTTCTCTGGGAATAGGATATCTGGTGGTGTGTACGGAGAACTGTCCCAACGCCATGGCCTTCTGTTTCCTGGAAGAGCTGCAGAACGAGGTTCTCCAAAGGTGCGACGGCTTTCTCATCCGCAACGCTGTGAGGCCTTACTCCTTCAGAGAGTTTGGTGAGTCTCTCCTCTGTTTTCCCTAGCCTGGTCCCATGTTTGTTGGTCCTGTAACCAACTCATATGGTCGGTATCGCATGACAACATATGTGACCCCGGCTATGTTTTCTCTACAAATGCATATTTTGCCTTACTGTCAAATCAAACCGTGTTTCCCTGTTTTATTTTTTTTAAACAACTTTCAAATTAAAACCCTGTTGTACCTCTAATTACTATTATACTAATCCTGTAACGACAGATGATGCTATGACCTTCCTTTCTAGCGTGGGTTGTATTTTTAATACCCTTTTTTTTAAAACTGGCACTTCCAGACGACTTCCTCCAGGATACGAAGCAGCGCTACAATAACTCCTGCTCTCTGACCTCTAAGATCAACCTGGCTGACATGCAGTCAGAGCTCAAGATGATACCGACATACCAGCTGTCCTCTGAGGACCTACGGTTCGGCTTCTCACGCCGCAAGGTCTTCCAGTACAAGAGCATAAGTAAGTTCCACACATGCACACACCGGGGTTTCCGTTAGGTAATAGCTGGCTTTTGGCTGGAATTATTTTTTTGAAAAGCTGATGAATAATATTGGTGCTGGCCAATTGTCCGGGATAAAACAATTCCCGTTGCGACATGCTTTTTAGCCTATTCAATGATTGACATGCCAGTCGACGTAAATACATTTGACTGGGCGTGCTGATCGGTCTATAGGTTAAATTGCATGATTTAGTTGAATTAAATTGGCACGTACAGTATATTCATTATGCATCTTAACACACGCATACAGATGCAGAGCATTGGAAATTTGAGATCTAGAAAGAGGCCAGAGTTCCCGAGTTGGATGACAATTGAAGTACATTTTTACAAGTCTCTCCCCCCCAGTTGTCTTGAATGCTCGAAGTCAGATCTTTCCGAGTTCAAAATAACTGAACGCAGCAACTGAAGGCAGGCTTAATCGGGGTCACACCACTTTGTAATGAGCTGGAGGCAGTATGTATTTAGACATACTTCATTGTTTGAAACCTGAATGTTTAAATACATAATGAGGCATGTCAAAGTAGCCTATTGGTCTCTTTCTAAATTTTATAATGGATATTTGTATCTGTCAAACTGTTTTCCCTCTAATTGCATTATGGAACAAACATTACTGCATGGCCTACTGCCTTGTGTGCATTGCTGCACTTATGTGAATAAATAAGTTTATCAACATTTTAAGCTATATGCTCTGATCTGTTGCATCACTCATTGCTTTTTAAAATGTTTATTTTAATGTGACCTAGGCCTACTTCTTTCACAACTGTCCCAGTGTTTGGCTAGGCCTACTTCTTTCACAACTGTCCCAGTGTTTGGCTAGGCCTACTTCTTTCACAACTGTCCCAGTGTTTGGCTAGGCCTACTTCTTTCACAACTGTCCCAGTGTTTGGCTAGGCCTACTTCTTTCACAACTGTCCCAGTGTTTGGCTAGTGACTTGTTGGCTGAGGCCTTTTTCAATCAAAGCACCTAGCTGCCTTTGATGCTTTTAAGCACTGTAAAATATGTTACCACAGCTCCTCTCTCTCCCTCAAGAACCACTGCTTTCCTATTCACCTTCCTATTGCTCACTGTGGATATGGGAAGAGTAGGGGGATTGATAATCACATTGTTTTAACGCTGTAGTTAAGATTCCACATTTTGGGATTGAATCAGTGGTTTCTTTTCAGATGTTGGGAGAATTCTAAGATTGCGCATGATGGTGTAGTGCAGGGCTATTCAACTGGAGGCCCGAGGGCTAGATCTCACCCTTTCATCAATTTAGTCCTGTCCCTTGTGACAGACTGGCTGATTTGATACCTTGTCATCTTAAAGGCTTGAAAGAGGAACAAACATTTATTTTTCAGTAAGTCCGCAGTTTTAAAAATAAATGAAGTACTTTCATAAAGTAAACGCACATGGCTGATGGCTAAAACAAAATGTTTTTTCAACACATTCAGGAAACACAGCACCTGTGTCGATTAGCCATTCCCACCAATTAGGCAATACAACTGGTAATGTTTGGAGGTGACAGTGCAGTTAATGGATTAAATGAATGCTGAGTTGATGCAGAAAAGAAATGGCATTGCATCACAATGAATACTTTGAATCAATTTAAAAAATGTACATTTATTCCATAGTGAACATGAATTAAAAACAATTCTGACCTATTGTCAAAATGGCAAGTGCTACAAGGCCTATTAGTGTGGTTTCTGGCTATTTTTCTAGCGCTAATTTGGTATGTTTAAAATAAATAAATAAAAGTAATTCACTGACTTTGGCTCTTTCAATGGTTTGGACTATAAGCTATTATGACCCCATGCATGAGCACTACGACTCCAAATTTCAGTCTGAAGGAAGTATGTTCCAGGAACACATACTGTACACGTCTTCTGTTTCTCTCTGCTGCAACATGTTCAAATGTAACGCTATAACCTAATGACCGGGGGAAATGAATTCAAAGCAGCCTTCAGACTGACATTTGGAATTGGGTTACTTGATTGCCATCTATTTGTTATTTATAACTTTTATTGAGAGGATGGCAAGGTCAGCTTCAAACATGTTTCTTAAAACAGAGAATCAAATAAATAGCTTGCTGGTCCATGTTTTCACTCTGTTAGAGGAGGAAGCATTTTGTTTTCAGAGGATTTTAAAACTACCTGATTACTGTAATCAACATTTTAAGTGCTTTGTATGGCATTTGTTTTTGATATTTCTGAAGACCACATTCAGCAACCCTGGCATCCAGTAGTCCCATTGGATAACATGTCCTAATAAGCTAAGAAACCCCTGTTCAGACTCCTGATTACCCCAAACACATTCGTATGAGACTTATTAACTAATTTAGCTTTAGTGTTACCGCCCATTAATTCTGTTTGTCCGCATCACTTTGAGGCCATTCTAGAGTGAGCTCAGCATCCCACAATGCTAAGCTGTGGTGAAGCAACATGAGGAATATAGCAGGGGCAGAGATGCCTCTTTTTCCTTAGATGGTGTGGTTTCTAGTTTTGCTGTTGGTTGTCTTTTTGTTGGTGTCTGTCCCCTCCAGCAATTAACTTTTTGAATGTGACTCTCATAACAAATATAGTCGAGTAGCCCTGGTGTAGTGCTTTACCATTTATTTTTCACCTATTCTCAGAACCCGTAAACTAATCCTCTATGTAGCTATTTTTAATATTGATATGATGACTACTTCACACCAAACCCTAAGTCAGTGAAGTCTCTGGCAGGGAGTGTGTATTGTGATGTCCTTCAGGACAGGATGTGGCTGTTTATCAGAGCTTCTTAATGCATCTATGGCTCATTGGCCAGCAGGTCATTACTGCTGATTCTTTAGTTCCCTTCCTCTCCTCCCAGCTCCCAGCCAGCAGTTTGAGCCGGTGTCTCTACCTGGCATCATCTCCTGTGTGCTAAGCATCTTCTGTGGAGGCCTCAATCTACTCCAAGGGTTTCATGCCGTAGAGGGCTTTATGCAGGTACAGTAAGACCGGAGAGATGCATTGCATTTTATTTCATTCTATGGGTATGACAAAAGTCAACACCTGTAAGTATAATATGTAAAACCAAGCCTTCATAGGAATCATTTAAACACCTCTTAGTTGGAGGTGAGCTTACGCAGTTCAGCAGCTATTTTTGTCCAGTGCCTTTGTTAGCTTATTGTTTCTGGTTTCACCAAGCCTACCTGCTGCTAAACATTCATTTACCTCAATCTATACTTCTCCCTTCTCTACCTCCTTACCTGTCCTGTGCATCTGCAGAGTTACAACGACGAAGACTTTAATGACATGATTTCCTTTTTCCTGGGCACAGCAGCTGGTTTGTATCAGGTAAGTGATGCTAGTATGAGTAAGAGCTGCTTGCCTCTGCCTGGCTGACACTGCCGAGTGACTAACAACCCTGCACTTTACATCACAGAATGATTTACGTCACAACTCTGTGTACAGAGGGGGGTGTTAGACCATGTGCATTTGGGAAATATTCAGACACCTTCCCTCTCCACATTATGTTACAGCCTTATTCTAAAATGTATGAAATAAGTAAGTTCCGCATCAATCTATGCTACCCCATAATGATAACATGAAAACAGGTTTTGCAAATGTATTAAAAGTAAAAAATAAAATTTAAAAAAAGACTCCAAATTGAGCTCAGGTGCATCCTGTTTCCATTTATCATCCTTGATTCTACAGCTTGATTGGAATTTACCCTTTGGTAAATTCAATTGATTCTACATGATTTGGAAAGGCACTCATATATAATTAGTCCCACAGTTGTCAGAGCAGAAACCAAGCCGTGAGGTTGAAGGAATTGTCTGCAGAGCTCAGACAATATTATGTTTAGGCACAGATCTGGGGAAGGGTAACAAAATATTTCTGCAGCATTGAAGGTCCCCAAGAACGGGGGCTTCTATCATTCTTAAATGGAAGAAGTTTGGAACTCTCAAGACTCTTCCTACAGTTGGTTGACTGGCCAAACTGCGCAATGAGGGAAGAAGGGCTTTGGTCAGAGGTGACCACGGTCACTCTGACAGAGCTCCAGAGTTCCTCTGTAGAGATGGCTGTCCTTCTGGAAGGTTCTCCCATCTTTGCAGCACTCCACCAATTAGTCCTTTATGGGAAAGTGGCCAGATGGAAGCCATTCCTTAGTAATGGGCACATGAAACCCCACTTGGAGTTTGTGGAAATGCACCTAAAGGACTCTCAGACCATGAGAAACAAGATTCTCTGGTCTGATGAAACCAAGATTGAAGTCTTTGGCCTGAATGCCAAGCGTCATGTCTGGAGGAAACCTGGCACCATCCCTACAGTGATGCATGGTGGTAGCAGCATCGTGGTGTGAAGATGGTTTTTCAGCTGCAAACACTTGGAGACTAGTCGGGATCGAGGCAAAGTACAGATCCTTGATGAACACCTGCTCCAGAGCACTCAGGACCTCACTGGGGTGATGGTTCACCTTCCAACAGGACAACGACCTTAAGCACACAGCCAAGACAACGCAGGAGTGGCTTCGGGACAAGTGTCTGAATATCCTTGAGTGGCCCAGCTATAACCCGATCAAACATCTCTGGAGAGACCTGAAAATAGCTGTGCAGCGATACTCCCCATCCAACCTGACAGAGCTTGAGAGGATCTGCAGAGAAGAATGGGAGAAACTCCCCAAATAAAGCTGTGCCAAGTTTGTAGTGTCATACCCAAGAAGGCTGTAATCGCTGCCAAAGGGCTTTCAACAAGGTACTGAGTAAAGAGTCTGCATACTTATGTAAATGTAATATTGCAAACATTTCTAAACCTGTTTTTAGGGATGCACAATATATCGGAATCGGACGATATTAGCTAAAAATGCCAACATCTGGTATCGACCGATGTCAAAGCTGACGTGCATATCTATATAACATACGTATGTGACTTAATGACGCCACGAAAAATGTGGCACTATATGTGCAACACAGCATTCCTAAACTAGCCCACAATGTATGCTGTGTGGATCGAGCAGTCAACAGAGTAACAAGTACGAAATCCATTGAAGCCAAGAAAATGGAATTCATTGCCCTTGACAATCAACCGTTCGCCTATTGAAATTGAACTTCAGTTCATGAAAATAAATAGCTAGTTAGCTTGGGCAACAGGTTTAAGTTGCTAACCTTATAAGCAGCCAGCTAGCTTCATCTGGCTAGTGAGACTCGACTGCACCGGGTTATGGTTTGTGAAGCTAGCCACAGTAAGGATTAGGCACAATAGTGGCATTTGCCGTTTGCCTTCAAAATAAGTGTTGACAGTAATACAAATGGCCATAAGTATGGCATAATTCTACTAACGGCAAAATACACTTGTGGCTAGCTTCACATAGATGGGTCTGACTTCCATTAATCAAATAAGAACAGTCTTATAAATTAGGGTTATTTTTAGATGACACCTAGCTATAGTTAGCTAGCTACTGAATTAAACTGAACAAAACAGCACAGCAAGAATGTGGGAGAGAAAGATAATCCATTTTTGGAATAAGCCTGTAATGTCAAAGGGTCTGAATAATTCCCAAATTCACTGTATATGCAAAAGTATGTGGACACCCCTTCAAATGAGTGGATTAGGCTATTTTAGCCACAGGTTGCTGACAGATGTATAAAATTGAGCACACAGCCATGCTATCTCCATACACTAACATTGGCAGTAGAATGGCCTTACTGAAGTGCCCAGAGACTTTCAATGTGGCACTGTCATTGGATGCAACCTTTCCAACAAGTCAGTTTGTCAAATTTCTACCCTGCTAGTGCTGCCCCGGACAACTGTAAGTGCTGTTATTGGGAAGTGGAAATGTCTAGGAGCAACAACGGCTCAGCTGCGAAGTGGTAGGCCACACAAGCTCTCAGAAAGGGACCGATGAAGCACAGTGCGTAAAAAATGCTGTCCTCAGTTGCAACACTTACTACCGAGTTCCAAACTGCCTCTGGAAGCAACGTCAGCACAATAGCTGTTTGTTGGGAGCTTAATGAAATGGGTTTCCATTGCTGAGCAGCCACACCATGTGCAATGCCAAGTGACTGCTGGAGTGGTGTAAAGCTCGTCGCCATTGGATGCTGGAGCAGTGGAAACACCTTCTCTGGAGTGATTAATCATGTTTCACCATCTTGCAGTCTGATGGATGAATCTGGGTTTGGCGGATGCCAGGAGAACCGCTACCTTACCCAATGCGTAGTGCCAATGGCCTGGGGCTGTTTCTCATGGTTCGGGCAACGCCACTTAGTTCCAGTGACGGGAAATCTTAACACTACCGCATGCAATGACATTCTAGATTCTGTGTTTCCAAATTTGTCAACAGTTTTGGGGAAGGCCCTTTCCAGTTTCAGCATGAGTGACCCCGTGTACAAAGCGAGGTCCATACAGAAATGGTTTGTCGACTGACCTCAACCACATCGAACACCTTTTGGATGAATTGGAATGCTGACTGCGAGCCAGGCCTAGTTGCCCAACATCAGTGCCCGCACTCACTAATGCTCTTGTGGTTGAATGGAAGCAAGTCACCGCAGTAATGTACCAACATCTAGTGGGTGCCTTCCCAGAAGAGTGGAGGCTGTAATAGCAGCAAATGGGGCACCAACTCCACATTAATGTCCATGATTTTGGAATGTGATGTTCGACTAGCAGGTGTCCACATACTTTTGGTTGTGTAGTCTAGCTACTATTTTCACATTGTACTCAAGTGTCCTTGGGTACATTGAAAAATATGTATTTGTTTTAAATGGAGCCCATGGCTTTTTTTGATTTCTCGTAGCGGATTGACGCGTGCACTAAATTGGGGCATCCTGATTTTAAAATCATTGATCGTTACTTGCTTGGTTTGAAAGCAAAAAGATTGGCTTTCTGCAAGGAATCTTAATTTTCAATACAATGCAGTAGCTCTAGTCTGACCTTTCTCTCTGCAGTTTTACCTGTTTGCTTACTTCTCTGTGAGGAGGAACAGTAAGTCATTCCTGGCCTTCGCCCTGATCTGTCTGTCCAACATCTGCCTGTTTGAACTGAGGAACGTGTGGCAGATCCTCTTCCACGTGACTGTAGCGGCCTTCATGACACTACAGATCAGACTGAGGCAGCTGCAGAGCAAATCTCCGGACTACAACGTCTGACAAACCACAACCACGAGACTTACAACCAAACAACAAGAGTGGGGTGGGGGAGATACTAAAACAAACCAACTTTGTCTGAAAGATACTTACCGCCAACAGCAAAACTAGAAACCACTACAATGTCTAAGGAAAAGAGGTATCTCTGCCTTTATCTTCCTTCCATTGCTTCTCCACCACAGCTCAGGTTTGATGGATGCTGAGCTCACTCGAGTGACCTCCAAAGTGATGCAGACCAATAGGATTAATGGGTGGTGCCGCTACAGCTAAATTATTAGTTAATTGGCTAATAACAATCATGAATGTCTTTGGTGGAATTAACAGGATTCTGAACAGGGGTTTCTGTCTTAGACTATTAGGACATGTTAGTAAATTGGACTACTGGAGACCAGGGTTTCTTAATGTGGTCCTCTTTTTGCCATGTGTACTGCATGTCCAGTGAGGGTTAGGCCAGTACTCAACTGTCATTCTCTGAATCCCTGACATCCCATACGTGTCTCACATGTTTAGACCATTTTTGTAGTTCAATTTTTTGTTGTTGACATGGCTAGTAAATATTTGTATTGATTATGAATTTACTTTTGAATAAATGATGTGCATGATTATGGTCTACTTTTATTTTGGCCAGTGATTAAGGCATGCAATTATGAACACTTACTAAGCCTGTACTTTTTGTTGCAGGCATCAGTCATATGCTATTGCTTGATAGCAGAGTTGGGTATGGCATATGTTTAAACAAGTGGTGCTATCCCACTGTCAGCATTGTCCTCATCTTGTCAACTGACAGACCCCTGGTGCAGAGGTGGTAACAGCAGCCACTGCTGGAAATGATTGAATTTACCTGTGAGCCCTCACCAACCCCATATTTGAGGGTATTAGTTAATTTACTGATGAGTTAAGGAATTGTGCAATGAGTGTTATGGTTTTTATTTTGGGTGTATCCATGGCCAGTGTCAGTCAGACTAGATCTATTATCTCCACTCATGCAGTGACTAAACATGGAACCAAGTATTAAATACAATTGAACTACCTACATGTATATCTGGGGACTGACTACTGCACTGATTCAAGCCTTAAAGGTCCAATATTTTTATTTGAATAAAATTTGAGTAACAATTTAAGAACCTTAGTGTGATTTGTTTTCAATTAATATGGTCAATCAACCCAGCTTAGCAATTTCTCAACCAATCATTTTTGCTAGAACTGTCAGTGGTCTGAGGGAAACTGAAAACTAGCTGTTATTGGCAGAGGTTTGGAACTCTCTTGGTCTATTAACACATGTATGGCTTGGTGATGTTACCAGGCAGGTCAAAACTACA